>NW_027441704.1:0-25859 GCF_964195595.1 Calonectris borealis
TGTGCAATGCGTGTGCAATGTGTGTGCAATGCGTGTGCAATGTATGTGCAATGTGTGTGCAATGCGCGTGCAATGTGTGTGCAACGTCTGTGCAATGCGTGTGCAATGTATGTGCAATGCGTGTGCAATGTGTGTGCAACGCCTGTGCAATGCGTGTGCAATGTATGTGCAATGCATGTGCAATGCGTGTGCAATGCCTGTGCAATGCGTGTGCAATGCATGTGCAATGTCTGTGCAATGCGTGTGCAATGTGTGTGCAACGCCTGTGCAATGTGTGTGCAATGCGTGTGCAATGTATGTGCAATGCGTGTGCAATGCGTGTGCAATGTGTGTGCAACGCCTGTGCAATGCGTGTGCAATGTATGTGCAATGCATGTGCAATGTATGTGCAATGCCTGTGCAATGCGTGTGCAATGCGTGTGCAATGCATGTGCAATGTATGTGCAATGCGTGTGCAATGTGTGTGCAACGCCTGTGCAATGTGTGTGCAATGCGTGTGCTGTGGCCCAGCAATTAGTGCACAACGGGTGTGCAAGGCGTGCACGATGCGTGCGCGAGGCGTGGACTCCGGCCTTGCCAGGTGTGCACAACAGGTGTGCAAGGCGTGTGCAATGTATGTACAATGCATGTTCTGTGGCTCAGCAGTGAGTGCACAAGTGTGCAAGGCATGTGCGATGCGTGTGCGATGCGTGTGCGATGCGTGTGCTGTGGCTCTCCAATTAGTGCATAACCAGTGTGCAAAGTGTGCACGATGCATGTGCGAGGCGTGTGCTGTGGTCCGGCAGCGAGTGCACATCAGATGTGCAAGGCATGTGCCATGCGTGTGCAATGCGTGTCCTGTGACCTGGCAGCGCGTGCACAACAGGCGTGCAAAACGGGAGTGAGGCGTGTGCAAGGCGGGAGCGGTGAGCGCACAACAGGCGTGCAAGGCATGCGCCACGCGTGTGCAATACCCGTACCGTGGCCTGGCAAGGTGCGAGCAACCAATGCGCGCCAGGCGTGCCAAACAGGCGTGAGGCGTGTGCGATGCGTGTGTGGTGGGCAAGCACCCGGTGTGCCACGCGTGTGCAACGGTGCTGCAGCGCGTGAGCCACGGGCGCGCAACACGTGTGTTACGTGCAAGCACCGGCTGTGCCAGGTTTTGGTTGCGGTCTGCGAGCACGCGTGACGGGTGCGCCACGCGTGTGCAAAGGGCGTGCGCGTGCAACGCCGGCGCCATGAGCCCGTCACGCGTGCGACGGGTGTGAGGCGTGTGCAAGGTGGAGGTCACATGTGCGAGGCGTGTGCAAGGCCTGAGGTGCGTGTGTGAGGCGTGGGCGAGGCGTGTGCAAGGCCTGAGACCTGGGTGTGAGGCGTGCGAGGCGTGTGCGAGGCGTGTGCAAGGTGTGTGGCGTGTGCCAGGCGCGTACGAGGCGTGTGAGGTGTCCGAGATGCGTGTGCGAGGCGTGTGCGAGGCGTGTGCAAGGCGTGGGCCCTCAGTGTGCACACCACCACCCCCCACCCCCCCGCCACACACGTGTGCGCAGGGGGGACCCCGGGCACCCAGGGTGGGGGAGGGGCACGGGGGGACCCCGGCGTCCGGGCACTCAGGGTGGGGGAGGGGCACAGGGGGACCCCCCCGGCGTCCGGGCACCCAGAGTGGAGGAGGGGCACGGGGGACCCCCGGCATCCGGGCACTCAGGGTGGGGGAGGGGCACAGGGGGACCCTGGTGTCCCGGCACCCAGGGTGGGGGAGGGGCACGGGGGACCCTGGTGTCCGGGCACTCAGGGTGGGGGAGGGGCACGGGGAACCCCCGGCGTCCGGGCACCCAGGGTGGGGGAGGGGCACGGGGGGACCTTGGTGTCCGGGCACCCAGGGCGGGGGAGGGGCACGGGGGGACCCTGGTGTCCGGGCACTCAGGGTGGGGGAGGGGCACGGGGGGACCCTGGTGTCCGGGCACCCAGGGCGGGGGAGGGGCACGGGGGGACCCTGGTGTCCGGGCACCCAGGGCGGGGGAGGGGCACGGGGGGACCCTGGTGTCCGGGCACCCAGGGTGGGGGAGGGGCGCTCTCACCACGCGGCTCCACGGTCCCACAGTCGTTTATTGGCACCCACGAATGACCCCTCCCCCCACGCACCCAAGGGTGGGCTGGGGGGGAGGGGCACTGGGTGTCGGGTGGGGGGTGCTGGGTTCAAGCTGGGGGTGGGCAGGGTGCTGGCTCCCATCCCCCCCCTTTGGCACGAGGATGGGTGGGGGCGGGTGTGCGCGTGCGAGGCGGGGGAGGGGCGGGTGCTGAGCCCCCCACCCAGGTTTGGCACTGAGATGGGGGGGATGGGACACCTGGTCCGCCCTGGGTGGGCACACATGGGTCTCAGCACCCATGGGTGCTTGTGGGGTGGGTGGTGAGGGTGCTGGGGGGGGGGTCTCTGCACCCATGGGTGCTTGTGGGGTGGGTGGTGAGGGGGGGGGTCTCTGCACCCATGGGTGCTTGTGGAGTGGGTGATGAGGGTGCTGGGGTGGGGTCTCTGCACCCATGGGTGCTTGTGGGGTGGGTGATGAGGGTGCTGGGGAGTCTCAGCACCTATGGGTGCTCACTGGGCAGGTGGCAGTGGCACTTGGGTGGCCTCAGCACCATGGGTGCACTTGGAGTGGCTGGCAGTGGCACTGGCAGGGTCCCCGACACCCACGGGTGCTTGCAGGGTGGATGGCAGCGGTGCTGAGGCATCCCAGCACCCATGGGTGCACTTGGAGTGAATGGCACTGGCACTGGGGCAGCCCCCAACAACCATGGGTGCTCCTAGGGTGGGTGGCACCCGTGGGTGCCCAGGGGTGGGTGGTGCTGGCACTGGGGGGGAGTGGTGTCCCAGCACCCATGGGTGCTCCTAGGGTGCGCGGCACCTGACAACCATGGGTGCCCAGGGGTGGGTGGCACTGGCACTCGGGGCGGTCCCAGCACCCATGGGTGCTCCTAGGTGGGTGGCACCTGACAACCATGGGTGCCCAGGGGTGGGTGGCACTGGCACTGGGGGAGTCACAGCACCCATGGGTGCTCCTAGGGTGCGTGGCACCTGACACCCATGGGTGCCCAAGGATGGGTGGCGCTGGCACTGGGGAGGTCCCAGCACCCATGGGTGCTCCTAGGGTGCGTGGCACCTGACACCCATGGGTGCCCAGGGGTGGGTGGCGCTGGCACTGGGGAGGTCACAGCACCCATGGGTGCTCCTAGGGTGCATGGCACCTGACACCCATAGGTGCCCAGGGGTGGGTGACGCTGGCACTTGGGGGGGTCACAGCACCCATGGGTGCTCCTAGGGTGCGTGGCACCTGACACCCATAGGTGCCCAGGGGTGGGTGGCACTGGCACTCGGGGGGGTCCCAGCACCCATGGGTGCTCACAGGGTGGATGTAGCTGGCACTGGGGCAGCCCCTGACACCCATGGGTGCCCAGGGGCGGGTGGCAGGGCAATGCTGCAGAAGCAGTGGGTGTCCCAGCAGGGTGACACACACACACCCCCCCTCCCCCCCCGCGGTGGGGGCACCCGTGGGTGGGGGGGCGGCACCCATGGGTGGGGGCTCAGGGGGCTTTGGTGCCGAAGAGGCCGACGGGGAAGTGCTTGACGTGGGACGGCCACTGCGCCGCCAGCTGGAAGAACTTGATGTCGTCCCACTGGGTGCCATCCACCGTCACTGCGGGAGACAGCACCCATGGGACCCCCCCCCATCCGACACCCCCACCCCCCCCCGGCACCCAGCAGACACCCCCCCCGCCCCCCCCGCGGGCACCCAGCACTTGGCACCATGAGAAGCAAGAGCTGGGGGATCCCCCCCCCCCCCGCCCCCCGGGGAAAACACCCCCCACCCTTGGGTGCCCACCCATGTCCCAGCAGTGGGTGGGGTGGGGGGGGTGCCTGCACCCCTAAGGGCTTCTGTACCCCCAAATGTCCCTTGGGGTTCCCAGAACCACAACAGTGCCCCCACCACCACCCTTGGGTGCCCCCCCACCCGTGGGCGCCCCCCACCCTTGGGTGCCCCCCACCCTCGGATGCCTCTCCCACCCACGAGCAGGGCTGTGGGCTGCCAGGGGGCTGCAGATGAGGTGAGTGATTCCCTCCACCCTTGGGTGCCCCCCACCACCGGGTGCTCACCCCCACCCCTGGGTGCCCCCCACCCATGGGTGCCCCCCACCCACCAGTGAGCAGGGCGGGGGGCTGCCGGGGGGAGCAGATCAGGCGGGTGATGCCCTCCACCACGAGGCTCTTGGAGTCGGGCTCCCGCGGGCGCTTGCTCAGGAAGAGGGTGGGCACTGCCGGCACCCGTCAGCACCCATGGGTGGGGGGCACCCAAGGGTGGGGGGCACCTACGGTGCTGGGCGTCGGCTCCTCCGCAAGGGACAGAGGTGGCCCGGGGTGCGCCCACCCGTGAAGACCACCCCATGACACCCCCCCCAGTGCCCTCGCCCACCCTCATACTCCATGGGTGCCCATCCTTGGGGGCCCACCCCGACCCCCCCCCCCCCAACATCCCCAAATCCCCCCTGACACCCACCCTCGGGTACTCAATTACCCCCTGACACCCACCTTTGGGTGCTCACCCCCAAATCCCCCAACACCCACCCCTGGGTGCCAATTGCCCCCCAACACCCACCCTTGGGTGCCCACCCCTGGGTGCCAATTGCCCCCCAACACCCACCCTTGGGTGCCCACCCCTGGGTGCCTGATCCCCCCTGACACCCACCCCTGGGTGCCACCCCTGGGTGCCAATTGCCCCCCAACACCCACCCTTGGGTGCCCACCCCTGGGTGCCAATTGCCCCCCAACACCCACCCTTGGGTGCCACCCCTGGGTGCCTGATCCCCCCTGACACCCACCCCTGGGTGCCCACCCCTGGGTGCCTGATCCCCCCTGACACCCACCCCTGGGTGCCCACCCCTGGGTGCCTGATCCCCCCTGACATCCACCCCTAGGTGCCAATTGCCCCCCAACACCCACCCTTGGGTGCCCGATCCCCCCTGACACCCACCCTTGGGTGCCCGCCCCTGGGTGCCAATTTCCCCCCCAACACCCACCCCTGGCTGCCCACCCATGCCCCCCACCTATCCCCCCACCCACCGCCCCCCTAAGGCCGCCCTCAGTGCCCCCACCCAAGGGTGCCCCCCCTCACCCTTCTTGTTCTTCTCGCGGGTGACGAGGGTCATGGCCAGGGTGCTCCCGGGGGGGTCCCCGGGGCCGGGCAGGCGGGAGACGTGGAGGGAGCGGAAGGTCCCGCGCAGGCTGGTCTTGGCCCCCCCCTCGCGCCGCTCCCCCTCGCGCCGCCGCTCGGCACCCATGGGTGCCCCCCAGTAATCCACCTGCAGCCCCAGCGCGTCCCCCGAGGAGCTGCGGGGAGACCTTGGCTTGGGCGGGGGGGGGGGGGGACCCAGGCGTCCAGGTGCCCCCCACCCAGGACCCAGGCGTGTGGGTGCCCCCCCACCCAGACATCCAGGCTTACAGGTGCCCCCCCACCCAGGACCCCAGCACATGGGTGCCCCCCCACCCAGGGACACAACCGTGCGGGTGCCCCCCCCACCCAGGGACCCAGCCATGTGGGTGCCCCCCCACCCAGGGACCCAGGCGTGCGGGTGCCCCCCCCCAGGGACCCAGGCGTGCGGGTGCCCCCCCGCCAGGGACCCAGGCGTGCGGGTGCCCCCCCCCAGGGACCCAGGCGTCCGGCATCGCTCACCCCGGGGTGCTGGCGGCAGCCATGGAGGGTGACGCCGGGGGGGTGGCTGCGGCCTCGCGGGGCACCCCGGGCCCCCCCGGGGGGGAGGTGGAGGGGACCGCCAGGCTCAGGGTGGGCACCTCGTCACCGTCACCTGTGGGGGCACCCACTCAGGGACACGGGGGGGGGAGCAGGACCCCAGGGTGCCCCCCTGGGTGGAGGCAGGACCCCAAGGTGCCGCCCCGGGTGGGGGCAGGACCCCAGGGTGCCCCCTTGGGTGGGGGCACAGGGGACAGAGGAGCCAGAGGGGACGTGGGGAGGGGGGTGACAGCACCCCGGGGTGCCCCGGGGGCACCCACCTACCCGGAGCCGCGGGGGGGTCCTCCACCAGCCCCACCTTCACCACCTGCGGGCAAGGGTGCAGCTGCAGGGGACACCCTGGGGACACCCTGGGGGCACCCCATCCCGGGGACACCCCAGTGCCACCCACGGGGTCACCTGGTGCCACCCCTGCCACAGGGACCGGTTCCCCCCACCCAGTGCCACCCCGTGTCACCCAGTGCCACCCTGGCCCTGGGGACCGGTTCCCCCCACCCAGTGCCACCCCATGTCACCCAGTGCCACCCTGGCCCTGGGGACCGTGTCCCTCCCCAGTGCCACCCCGTGTCACCCAGTGCCACCCTGGCCCTGGGGACTGTGTCCCTCCCCAGTGCCACCCCATGTCACCCAGTGCCACCCTGGCCCTGGGGACCGGTTCCCCCCACCCAGTGCCACCTCCTGTCACCCGGTGCCACCCCTGCCCCAGGGATGGCGTCCCCATACCCGATGTCACCCCGTGTCACCCAGTGCCACCCCTGCCCTGAGAACCAGGACCCCCCGTCTGGTGCCACCCTGTGTCACCCTTGACACAGGGATCAGGTCCCCCCCACCCGGTGCCACCCTGTGTCACCCAGTGCCACCCCAGCCCCAGGGACAGTGTCCCCACCCCCGGTGTCACCCGGTGTCACCCGTGCCAGGCTCACCCCCACGAAGGGCACAAACTTCTGGTACGAGTCCTCGTCCGGGCTGGGGACAGAGAGGGGACATCAGGGGTGGCCTGTCCCCACGTGCCACTGCCCCACGCCAGCGTCACCCTGTCCTGCACCCATCTCACACTTGTCCCCATGCACCGATGTCCCCACGCCAGCGTCCCCAGGGGAGTGTCCCCAACCTATGTCAGCACCCCCATGTCCCCTGCTGATGTCCCCACACCACTGTCCCCACGTCCCAGGCCACCACCCCCATGTCCCCATGTCCCCATGTCCCAGGCCACCGTCCCCGTGTCCCACACCACTGTCCCCATGTCCCCATGTCCCAGGCCACCATCCCAATGTCCCATGTCACTGTCCCCGAGTCCCAGGCCACCGTCCCCATGTCCCACACCACTGTCCCCACGTCCCTGGCCACCGTCCCCATGTCCCAGGCCACCGTCCCCGTGTCCCCATGTCCCAGGCCACCATCCCTATGTCCCATGTCACTGTCCCCGAGTCCCAGGCCACCGTCCCCGTGTCCCACACCACTGTCCCCACGTCCCCATGTCCCAGGCCACCGTCCCCACGTCCCCATGTCCCTGGCCACCGTCCCCACGTCCCAGGCCATTGTCCCCATGCCACCACCCTTACGTCCCTCCCCACACCGCTGTCCCCATGTCCCAACCATTGTCCCTGTGTCCCAGGTCCTCATCCCCAAGTCCTAGGACACCGTCCCCATGTCCCCATTCCCAGGCCAGCCACCGTCCCCATGTCCCCATGCCGTCCTCTCCATGTCCCAGGCCACCGTCCCCGTGTCCCATGTCACTGTCCCCGAGTCCCAGGCCACCATCCCAATGTCCCATGTCACTGTCCCCATGTCCCAGGCCACCGTCCCCATGTCCCACACCACTGTCCCCACGTCCCTGGCCACCGTCCCCGTGTCCCAGGCCACCGTCCCCATGTCCCACACCACTGTCCCCGAGTCCCAGGCCACCGTCCCCATGTCCCACACCACCGTCCCCACGTCCCCATGTCCCAGGCCACCGTCCCCACGTCCCCATGCCGTCCTCTCCATGTCCCAGGCCACCGTCCCCGTGTCCCACACCACTGTCCCCATGTCCCAGGCCACCATCCCAATGTCCCATGTCATTGTCCCTGAATCCCAGGCCACCGTCCCCACATCCCAAGCCACCGTCCCCGTGTCCCCGTGTCCCAGGCCACCGTCCCCATGTCCCCATGACGTCCTCTCCATGTCCCAGGCCACCATCCCCATGTCCCACACCACTGTCCCCACGTCCCTGGCCACCGTCCCCGTGTCCCACACCACTGTCCCCACGTCCCTGGCCACCGTCCCCGTGTCCCAAGCCACCGTCCCCGTGTCCCCGTGTCCCAGGCCACCGTCCCCATGTCCCCATGCCGTCCTCTCCATGTCCCAGGCCACCGTCCCCGTGTCCCACACCACTGTCCCCACGTCCCTGGCCACCGTCCCCGTGTCCCAAGCCACCGTCCCCGTGTCCCCATGTCCCAGGCCACCGTCCCCATGTCCCCATGCCGTCCTCTCCATGTCCCAGGCCACCGTCCCCGTGTCCCACACCACTGTCCCCATGTCCCCATGTCCCAGGCCACCGTCCCCACGTCCCAGGCCATTGTCCCCATGCCACCACCCCTACGTCCCTCCCCACACCGCTGTCCCCATGTCCCAACCATTGTCCCTGTGTCCCAGGTCCTCATCCCCAAGTCCTAGGCCACCGTCCCCATGTCCCCATGTCCCAGGCCACCGTCCCCATGTCCCCATGCTGTCCTCTCCATGTCCCAGGCCACCGTCCCCGTGTCCCACACCACTGTCCCCATGTCCCCATGTCCCAGGCCACCATCCCAATGTCCCATGTCATTGTCCCCGAGTCCCAGGCCACCGTCCCCATGTCCCACACCACCGTCCCCACGTCCCCATGTCCCAGGCCACCGTCCCCACGTCCCCATGCCGTCCTCTCCATGTCCCAGGCCACCGTCCCCGTGTCCCACACCACTGTCCCCATGTCCCAGGCCACCATCCCAATGTCCCATGTCATTGTCCCTGAATCCCAGGCCACCGTCCCCACATCCCAGGCCATTGTCCCCATGTCCCCATGTCCCAGGCCACCGTCCCCATGTCCCCATGCTGTCCTCTCCATGTCCCAGGCCACCGTCCCTGTGTCCCCCGCCACCGTCCCCATGTCCCCATGCTGTCCTCTCCATGTCCCAGGCCACTGTTCCCATATCCCACACCACTGTCCCCATGTCCCCATGTCCCAGGCCACCGTCCCCATGTCCCACACCACTGTCCCCATGTCCCCATGTCCCAGGCCACTGTCCCCGTGTCCCAGGCCACCGTCCCCACGTCCCACACCGCCGTCCCCATGTCCCCGTGTCCCAGGCCACCGTCCCCATGTCCCACACCACCGTCCCCATGTCCCTGGCCACCGTCCCCGTGTCCCCATGTCCCAGGCCACCATCCCCATGTCCCCATGCCGTCCTCTCCATGTCCCAGGCCACCGTCCCCATATCCCACACCACCGTCCCCATGTCCCCACGTCCCAGGCCACCGTCCCCATGTCCCCGTGTCCCAGGCCACTGTCCCCATGCCATCCTCTCCATGTCCCACACCACTGTCCCCACGTCCCCGTGTCTCAGGCCACCGTCCCCATGTCCCAAGCCACCGCCCCCGTGTCCCACACCATTGTCCCCACGTCCCCATGTCCCAGGCCACCGTCCCCACGTCCCACGTCCCTGTCCCCACTCACAACTTGTGCTTGCAGGTGAGCATGGCCTCGGCCACCGGCAGCGGGTGGGTGGCCCCAGCACCCGCCACGTACGCCAGGATCCGTCCCACCACGTTGAAGGGCTCTGTGGGCGCCCATGGGGGCAGCACCCATGGGTGCCCCATCGCCCCAGGGACACCCACCCTTGGGTGCTCTCACGGGTGTGGCCCCCCCCCCCAGAACCCCATCCCACGACGGGGTGTCCCCAGGGTGGCGATGCCAAGGGGATGGGTGCCACCACCCCGAGCCACCCCAGGGGGCCTGGTGGGACCCATGGGTGCTGGGTGCCCGCTTACCGGTGGGGGGGGGCTCGCTGCGCCCGAAGAGCTCCCGCCAGGGGGGGTCGAGGAAGGCGGCCCCGTAGCGCCCGTCCACCGAGCCCAGGTACTGCGCCACCGGGTGGGTGCCTGCGGGTGACAGCGGGTGACAGGGACCCCCCACCGCTGGGCACGGCACCCACCTGTCCCAGGTGTCAGCCTGACCCCCCCCCCCGTTAATGCCCCTGGGGGTGCCCTGTGGGTGCTATGAGTGCTCCAGGTGCCCCATAGGTGCCTGTGGGTGCCCCACGGGTGCTGTGGGTGCCCTGTGGGTGCCCCATGGGTGCCCGTGGGTGCCATGGGTGGCCCATGGGTGCCCCATGGGTGCCCTGTGGGTGCCGTACTGAGGGGCACGAGGAGGAAGCGGAGGTAGCCCAGCCCCTGGGGACCCCCTGCCCAGCTCCCTGATGCCCTGTGGGTGCCCGTGGGTGCCATGGGTGGCCCATGGGCGCCCTGTGGGTGCCCTGCGGGTGCCGTACCGAGGGGCACGAGGAGGAAGCGGAGGTAGCCCAGCCCCTGGGGACCCCCTGCCCAGCCCAGCTCCCTGATGTCCTGTGGGTGCCCCACGGGTGCTGTGGGTGCCCTGTGGGTGCCCCATGGGTGCCCGTGGGTGCCATGGGTGGCCCATGGGTGCCCCATGGGTGCCCTGTGGGTGCCGTACTGAGGGGCACGAGGAGGAAGCGGAGGTAGCCCAGCCCCTGGGGACCCCCCTGCCCAGCCCAGCTCCCTGATGTCCTGTGGGTGCCCCACGGGTGCTGTGGGTGCCCTGTGGGTGCCCTGTGGGTGCCCCACGGGTGCCGTACCGAGGGGCACGAGGAGGAAGCGGAGGTAGCCCAGCCCCTGGGGACCCCCTGCCCAGCCCAGCTCCCTGATGTCCCGTGGGTGCCCACAGGTGCCGTGGGTGCCCCACGGGTGCCATGGGTGGCCCATGGGTGCCCTGTGGGTGCCCCACGGGTGCCGTACTGAGGGGCACGAGGAGGAAGCGGAGGTAGCCCAGCCCCTGGGGACCCCCTGCCCAGCCCAGCTCCCTGATGCCCTGTGGGTGCCCACAGGTGCCGTGGGTGCCCGTGGGTGCCATGGGTGGCCCATGGGTGCCCTGTGGGTGCCCCACGGGTGCCGTACCGAGGGGCACGAGGAGGAAGCGGAGGTAGCCCAGCCCCTGGGGACCCCCAGCCCAGCTCCCTGATGCCCTGTGGGTGCCCGTGGGTGCCATGGGTGGCCCATGGGTGCCCTGTGGGTGCCCCACGGGTGCCGTACCGAGGGGCACGAGGAGGAAGCGGAGGTAGCCCAGCCACTCGGGGCTCTTGGCACCCAGGTGCCGGACGAAGCAGCGCAGGAGGGTGCTGTGGTACCCGGCCCCACCCACGGCCACCACCTTCACTGCCCGGGGGGGCAGCGCCGAGCAATTGCAGCTGGGGGGGAACACGGGTGGGGGGTGAGTGGGGGGGACACCCACCCCCGGAGGGCACCCATGGGATGGAGGTGGCCCCAGGGGGGTGGGGGTTGGGGGTGGGGGAGGACGCCTGGGTGGGCGTGGGTGGGGGGACACCCTGGGGAGGGGGCGTGGGTGGGGGGAGCACCCCTGAGTGGGCCATAGGTGGGGGGGAGCACCCAGGGTGTGGGGGGGAGCACCCAGAGGGAGGTGGTGGTGGGAGCACCCATGGGTGGGGGGGGACACCCTGGGGAGGGGGCGTGGGCGGGGGGAGCACCCTGGAGGGGAACATGGAGGGGGACGCGAGGGGACCCGGGGGCCAGGAGGGGGATGGGAGGGGACAGAGGGGGATGGGGGGGGACCCGAGGGGACGGGGGGCACCCGGGGGGGCACCCACGGGTGGCCACTCACAATCTCTGGATGCGGGTGAGGACGGCGGAGAGCACGGCCTGCAGCTCCCCCCCTGCGGTGCCCACCAGCGCCTGCCCCTGCGCCTGCAGCAGCTCCCCCACCCACTGCGGGGGGCACCCGTCAGACCCCCACCCGCTGCGGGGGGCACCCGTCAGACCCCCCCCGCCGACCCCCACCCGCTGCGGGGGGCACCCGTCAGACCCCCACCCGCTGCGGGGGGCACCCGTCAGACCCCCCCCGCCGACCCCCACCCACTGCGGGGGGCACCCGTCAGACCCCCACCCGCTGACCCCCACCCGCTGCGGGGGGCACCCGTCAGACCCCCCCCGCCGACCCCCACCCGCTGCGGGGGGCACCTGTCAGACCCCCCCCCCGCCGACCCCCACCCACTGCGGGGGGCACCCGTCAGACCCCCCCCGCCGACCCCCACCCGCTGCGGGGGGCACCCGTCAGACCCCCACCCGCTGCGGGGGGCACCCGTCAGACCCCCCCCGCCGACCCCCACCCACTGCGGGGGGCACCCGTCAGACCCCCACCCGCTGACCCCCACCCGCTGCGGGGGGCACCCGTCAGACCCCCACCCGCTGACCCCCACCCGCTGCGGGAGGCACCCGTCAGACCCCCCCCGCCGACCCCCACCCACTGCGGGAGGCACCCGTCAGACCCCCACCCGCTGACCCCCACCCACTGCGGGGGGCACCCGTCAGACCCCCCCCGCCGACCCCCACCCGCTGCGGGGGGCACCTGTCAGACCCCCCCCCCGCCGACCCCCACCCGCTGCGGGGGGCACCCGTCAGACCCCCACCCGCTGCGGGGGGCACCCGTCAGACCCCCCCCGCCGACCCCCACCCACTGCGGGGGGCACCCGTCAGACCCCCACCCGCTGCGGGGGGCACCCGTCAGACCCCCCCGCCGACCCCCACCCGCTGCGGGGGGCACCCGTCAGACCCCCACCCGCTGACCCCCACCCACTGCGGGGGGCACCCGTCAGACCCCCCCTGCCGACCCCCACCCACTGCGGGGGGCACCCGTCAGACCCCCACCCGCTGCGGGGGGCACCCATCAGACCCCCCCGCCGACCCCCACCCGCTGCGGGGGGCACCCATCAGACCCCCCCCGCCGACCCCCACCCGCTGCGGGGGGCACCCGTCAGACCCCCCCCCGCCGACCCCCACCCACTGCGGGGGGCACCCGTCAGACCCCCACCCGCTGCGGGGGG
Organism: Calonectris borealis; assembly: GCF_964195595.1. Taxonomy (NCBI): domain Eukaryota; kingdom Metazoa; phylum Chordata; class Aves; order Procellariiformes; family Procellariidae; genus Calonectris; species Calonectris borealis. The sequence goes on from NW_027441704.1 coordinate 12,866, forward strand.
CACCCGTCAGACCCCCCCCGCCGACCCCCACCCACTGCGGGGGGCACCCATCAGACCCCCACCCGCCCACTGACCCCCCACCCGCTGCGGGGGGCACCCATCACTCCCCACCCGTGTCACCCACCACCCAAACCCACAGGTGCCCCCCCCACCCCATGGGTACCCCCTCACCCACGGGTGCCACCCACACCCACGGACGCTCCCAACACCAACGGCTACTACGCCCCCCAGTGCCCCCCACCCCTGGGTGCCTCCCCCCCACGGGTGCCCCCCCCAACCCACGGGTGCCCCCCAACCCACGGGTGCCCCCCAACCCACAAATGCTCCCAACACCCACGGATGCCCTCCACACCCAATGCCACCCCCTGGTGCCCCCCACCCAAGGGTGCCCCCCCCACCCACGGGTGCCCCCCCCTCCCCCGGGTGCCCCCCCCACCCACGGGTGCCCCCCACCCAAGGGTGCCCCCCCCCACCCCCGGGTGCCCCCCACCCAAGGGTGCCCCCTCACCCAAGGGTGCCCCCCCCACCCACGGGAACCCCCCAGCCCCTGGTGCCCCCAGCCCCAGGTGCCCCCCCCACCCACGAGTGCCCCCCACCCAAGGGTGCCCCCCCCACCCACGGGTGCCCCCCACCCACGGGTGCCCCCCCACCCAAGGGTGCCCCCTCACCCACAGGTGCCCCCCCCTCCCCCGGGTGCCCCCCCCAGCCCCTGGTGCCCCCCACCCACGGGTGCCTCCCCCACCCACGGGTGCCCCCCCACCCACGGGTGCCCCCCACCCACCTGCCCCTGCCAGTCGCTGGTGCTGACGAGGAGGACGCTCTCGGGCAGCCCCGTCTCGGGGCCCAGGGCCTGGCCCAGCTGCTCCCACACCGCCCGGCGGGGCGCGGCGGGGGGCACCTGCGGGTGGGGGCACCCATGGGTGGGGGTGGCCACCGCGGGACAATGGGCTGTGGGTGCCCCCTGGTGTCCCCCTACCCCCCGGTGTCCCCACGTGTCCCCGTGCCCCCCAGTGCCCCCCAGCCGTGCCCATCCTGGTGTCCCCCTGCCCCCCAGTATCCCCACGTCCCCCTCTGGACCCCAGTGTCCCCATGTCCCCTTATGCCCCCTGGTGTCCCCTTGCCCCCAAAGGTGCCCCCTGGGGGGGTCCCACCCCGGTGTCCCCCACTGTCCCCGTGCCCCCCACTGTCCCCCAGTATCCCTGTGCCTCCCATGCCCCCCACTGTCCCCACTGTCCCCGCGTCCCCCACCGTCCCCATGCCCCTCATGCCCCCCACTGTCCCCGTGCCCCCACCGTCCCCGTGTCCCCCACTGTCCCCGTGCCCCCCGTGCCCCCCACTGTCCCCGTGCCCCCCCACTGTCCCCATGCCCCCCGTGCCCCCCACTGTCCCCATGCCCCCCACCGTCCCCGTGCCCCCCGTGCCCCCCACTGTCCCCATGCCCCCCACCGTCCCCGTGCCCCCCATGCCCCCCACTGTCCCCATGCCCCCCGTGCCCCCCACTGTCCCCATGCCCCCCACCGTCCCCGTGCCCCCCATGCCCCCCACTGTCCCCGTGCCCCCCGTGCCCCCCACCGTCCCCGTGCCCCCCACTGTCCCCGTGCCCCCCATGCCCCCCACTGTCCCCATGCCCCCCACTGTCCCCACGCCCCCCACTGTCCCCACGCCCCCTGTGCCCCCCACTGTCCCCATGCCCCCCACCGTCCCCCTGCCCCCCACCGTCCCCGTGCCTCCACCGTCCCCGTGTCCCCCACTGTCCCTGTGCCTCCCTCCCATGCCCCCCACTGTCCCCGTGCCTCCCATGCCCCCCACTGTCCTCATGCCCCCCACTGTCCCCACGCCCCCCACCGTCCCCGTGCCCCCATGCCCCCCACTGTCCCCATGCCCCCACGCCCCCCACTGTCCCCGTGCCCCCATGCACCCCACTGTCCCCCTGCCCCCCACTGTCCCCATGCCCCCCACCGTCCCCACGCCCCCCACTGTCCCCGTGCCCCTCACTGTCCCCCGGTGTCCCCGCGCCCCCCCGGTGTCCCCGCGCCCCCCGTGCCCGCGGCGGGTGGCACCTGGGCGCCGTGGGGCAGGTCGGGGGAGCGCTCGCTGTCGGAGCTGTTGTTCCTCTCGCCCAGGGGCCGGGAGAGCTGCCGCTCCCGCAGGGGGGTGCCCCGACGGCCCCGCCCGGGGGGGGCCCCCCCGTCCGCCCTGCCGGCCACGCCCGCTGCACCCCCGCATCCCCAGGGCCCCCAGTACCCCCCCCCACCCAGAGCCCCGACACCCACCCTGAGCCCAAGTCCCTCTGGGACCCCAACCCCTGACACCCACCCGGCCAAGCTCAAGTCTCCCTGGGACCCCAATACTGCTCCAGGGACCCCCAAATCCCCCCCCAGGGACCCCAACCCACCCAGGGACCCCAAATCACCCCCAAATCCCCCCCCCAGGGACCCCAACCCACCCAGGGACCCCAACCCACCCAGGGACCCCAAATCACCCCCAAATCCCCCCCCCCAGGGACCCCAACCCACCCAGGGACCCCAAATCCCCCCCCCAGGGACGCCAATAACCCCCCCAGGGACCCCAACCCACCCAGGGACCCCAAATCACCCCCAAATCCCCCCCCCAGGGACCCCACATCCCCCCCCACCCAGAACACCAACACCTGCCGAGCCCAAGTCCCCCTGGGACCCCAACTTCTCTCCCCTCCAAGGACCCCTTCCCACCCAGGGACCCCAAAACCTCCCACCCAGGGACCCCAATAACCCCCCCAGACACCCCAAATCTCCCCTTGGACCCCAAAACTGCCCAGGACCCCCCATCATTTCCTCCCAGGGACCCCAACCCACGCAGAAACCCCAATACCCCCCTCCAGGGACCCCAAATATCCCCCTGAACCCCAAAACCCACCCACCCCAAATCCCTCTGGGACCCCAATACCCCCCCTAGGGCCCCCAAATCCCACCCCCACACACAAGCCAGGGTGTTGTAGGACCCCGACCCCCACCCCAGGGTGCCCTCACCTGGGTGACGCCACCTCCCCCTTGCTGCCCTTCAGGGGGGTCTTCAGCTTCTCGGGGACCCCCCCAGGCTCAGGCAGGGGCTCGGGGTCCCCCCGGGTGTCCTGTGCATGGGATGAAAGGGGGGGCTGCAGGCACCCCACAACTGGGGGGGGCCCCCCACAAACGGGTGGCATCAGGGTGGGGGCACCCCACAACTATGTGGCATCGGGGGGGGACACCTGGGTGGCATCAGGAGAGGGGGATGACACCCCACAACTGGGTGGCATCGGGGGGGGGGGACACCCCCCAAAACAGGGTGAAATGGGGGTGGGGGCACATCACAACTGGGTGGCATCGGGGGGGGCACCCCACAACAGGCTGGCATTGGGGTGGGGTGGGGGGGACACCCCATGCCAGGGTGGCATCAGGGTGGGGGCACCCCACAATTGGGTGGTATTGGGATGGGGGGAACACCCCAAAACAGGGTGGAAGGAGGGTGGGGGACACCCCACAACTGGGTGGCATCGCGGGGGGGGCACCCCACAATGGGGTGGTGTCGGGGTGGGGGCACCCCACAACTGGGTGGTGTTGGGGAGGGGAGACACAAGCCTTTGGGGGGGTCTCGGGGGGTCGGGGGGAACCTCACCAGCCCCTCGGGGTCCTGCCCCCCCTCCTCGGGGGGTCTGCGGCCGCCCTTGGCCCCGGCCTCCGCCTGCGGGGAGAGGGGGTGCGCTTGGCCCCAGAGCCCCCCCAAATACCTGGGTGCCCCTAAACCCCCTCTTAACCCTCCCAGGGCCCCCCAAACCCAAAGCCCCTCTAACCCAGGGCCACCCCAAACCCCAAGCCCCCCCCTAACCCACCCAGAGCCCCCAAAACCCCAAGCCCCCCTAACCCACCCAGGCCCCCCCCAAACCCCAAGCCCCTCTAACCCAGGGCCCCTCCAAACCCCAAGCCCCCCTAACCCACCTAGGGCCCCCCCAAACCCCCTCTAACCCACCTAGGGCCCCCCCAAACCCCAAGCCCCTCTAACCCAGGGCCCCCCCAAACCCCAAGCCCCCCCTAAGCCACCCAGCCCCCCCCCCAAACGCCAAGCCCCTCTAACCCAGTGCCCCCCCAAATCCTCAAGCCCCCCCAAACCCTTCCACCCCGCCTAAACCCCCAAGCCCCCCTAACCCAGGGCCCCCCCCCAAGGCCCCCCAGCACCCCAATAACTCCACCTGCCCCCAACTTTCCCTGCCCCCCTCCACTCCCAGACCCCCTAAACCCCCCCCCCAGCCCCCCCGACTCCAACCCCCTCCCCCAGCCCCCCTATGAGGGGCTGGGAGACCCCCCCCATAGCCCTCCCAGTGCTCCCAGTAACCCCAGGGACCCCCACTGACCGGGGGGGGCCCCTCGCGCCCCGGGCTGCCCATCTCCGTCTGGGAGCTCGACTGGGAGAGTCCCTCGAAGAAGGGGCTGTGGGGACAAGGGACACCGATGGGTGGGGGGGACAAGGGGACACGGGGGGCACTGGGGCACAGGAAGATGGGTGGCACTGGGACAGGGGGATACAGGGGGGCAGTGGTGGCACTGGGACATGGGGACACGGGGACACTGGTGGCACTGGGACAGGGGGACACAGGGGGGCAGTGGTGGCACTGGGACATGGGGACACGGGGACACTGGTGGCACTGGGACAGGGGGACACAGGGGGGCAGTGGTGGCACTGGGACATGGGGACACGGGGACACTGGTGGCACTGGGACAGGGGGACACAGGGTGGGCACTGGTGACACTGGGACACAGGGACATGGGGATACAGGTGGCAGTGGGATGTGGGGACATGGGAACGCTGGTGGCACTGGGACATGGGGACACAAGGGGGCACTGGTGGCACTGGGACAGGGGGATACAGGGGGGCACTGGTGGCACTGGGACACAGGGATACAGGTAGCACTGGGATGTGGGGACATGGGAACACTGATGGCACTGGGACATGGGGACACAAGGGGGCACTGGTGGCACTGGGACATGGGGACACAAGGGGGCACTGGTGGCACTGGGACACGGGGTGGACACTGGTGGCACTGGGACACGTGGATACAGGTGTACTGGGATGTGGGGACATGGGAACACTGATGGCACTGGGACATGGGGACACAAGGAGGCACTGGTGGCACTGGGACACGGGGACACAGGGTGGGCACTGGTGGCACTGGGACATGCGGACATGGGTGAGCACTGGTGACACTGGGACAAGGGGATACAGCTGGCACTGGGATGTGGGGACATGGGAACACTGATGGCACTGGGACATGGGGACACAAGGGGGCACTGGTGGCACTGGGACAGGGGGATACAGGGGGGCACTGGTGGCACTGGGACATGAGGACATGGTGGGCACTGGTGACACTGGGACACAGGGACATGGGGATACAGATGGCACTGGGATGTGGGGACATGGGAACACTGATGGCACTGGGACATGGGGACACAAGGGGGCACTGGTGGCACTGGGACACGGGGACACAGGGGGGTAGTGGTGGCACTGGGACATGGGGACACAAGGGGGCACTGGTGGCACTGGGACAGGGGGATACAGGGGGGCACTGGTGGCACTGGGACACAGGGATACAGGTGGCACTGGGATGTCGGGACATGGGAACACTGATGGCACTGGGACATGGGGACACAAGGGGGCACTGGTGGCACTGGGACACGGGGACACAGGGTGGGCACTGGTGGCACTGGGACATGCGGACATGGGTGGGCACTGGTGGCACTGGGACACGGGGATACAGCTGGCACTGGGATGTGGGGACATGGGAACACTGATGGCACTGGGACATGGGGACACAAGGGGGCACTGGTGGCACTGGGACAGGGGGATACAGGGGGGCACTGGTGGCACTGGGACATGAGGACATGGTGGGCACTGGTGACACTGGGACACAGGGACATGGGGATACAGGTGGCACTGGGATGTGAGGACATGGGAACGCTGATGGCACTGGGACACAGGGGGACACAAGGGGACACTGGTGGCACTGGGACACAGGGACACACGGGGACACTGGTGGCACTGGGACAGGGGGACACAGGGTGGGCACTGCTGCCACAGGGTCACCTGGGGGTGGGGACGCCCCAGAGCCATGTCCCACAGCTGGGGGACACCCAGGGGAGGGGACACCCCAGACCCAGGGGAGGGGACACCCCAGACCTGGCAGAGGGGACACCCCAGACCTGGGGAAGGTGACACCAACCATGCCCATGGCCATGTCCCTCAACCGGGGGACACCCAGGGGAGGGGACACCCCAGATCCAGGGGAGGTGACACCAACCATGCCCATGGCCATGTCCCTCAACCGGGGGACACCCAGGGGAGGGGACACCCAGGGGAGGGGACACCCCAGACCCAGGGGAGGTGACACCCCGGACCTGGGGAAGGTGACACCAACCATGCCCATGGCCATGTCCCTCAACCGGGGGACACCCAGGGGAGGGGACACCCAGGGGAGGGGACACCCCAGACCCAGGGGAGGTGACACCCCGGACCTGGGGAAGGTGACACCAACCATGCCCATGGCCATGTCCCTCAACCGGGGGACACCCAGGGGAGGGGACACCCCAGATCCAGGGGAGGTGACACCAACCATGCCCATGGCCATGTCCCTCAACCGGGGGACGCCCAGGGGAGGGGACACCCCAGACCTGGGGAAGGTGACACCCCGGACCTGGCAGAGGGGACACCCCAGCCCTGGGTCCCTTGGGTGCCCCCCCTCACCGCAGCTTGGGCTTCGGGGTGCTGAGGACGCTGTCGGTGTCATCGAGGTCGGCGCCGCTGTCGCTGGGGTTGAAGATCTCCAGGGTGTCGTAGAGCTCGTCCAGGTCCTCGGCCACCTCCCGCATGCGGGCGTGGGACACGTGCTCCAGCCCGAAGCCCACCTGGGGCACCCGGGGCACCGTGGGCACCCCCACCCCCCCACGGTGCCAGGGACACCCCGTCACCCCCCCACCCCCACGGTGCCAGGGACACCCCGTCACCCCCCCACCCCCACGGTGCCACGGGACACCCCTGCCACCCCCCCACCCCCACGGTGCCAGGGACACCCCTGCCACCCCCCCCACCCCCACGGTGCCAGGGACACCCCTGCCACCCCCCCCACCCCCACGGTGCCATGGGACACCCCGTCACCCCCCCACCCCCACGGTGCCAGGGACACCCCGTCACCCCCCCACCCCCACGGTGCCACGGGACACCCCTGCCACCCCCCCACCCCCACGGTGCCAGGGACACCCCTGCCACCCCCCCCAACCCCTCCACCCCCACGGTGCCACGGGACACCCCGTCACCCCCCCACCCCCACAGTGCCAGGGACACCCCGTCACCCCCCCACCCCCCAGTGCCACGGGACACCCCTGCCACCCCCCCAACCCCCCCACCCCCACGGTGCCAGGGACACCCCGTCACCCCCCCACCCCCACGGTGCCACGGGACACCCCTGTCACCCCCTGTCACCCCCTGTCACCCCCCCCCACCCCCACAGTGCCACGGGACACCCCTGTCACCCCCTGCCCCCCCCCCACGCCCATGGGACACCCCGTCACCCCCCCCACCCCCACGGTGCCACGGGACACCCCTGTCACCCCCTGCCAGCCCCACCACCCCTGTGCCACCCCACGTCACCCCGCGTCACCCTCTACCACCCCCCCCCCCCGTGCCCCGTCCCCAGGGCACCCCCGATGGCGGGCGCCCCCCCCCCCAGCAGCACCCACGGGTGCTCCTACCTCCTCCGACACCTTGAACCTCTTGAGCAGGGCCACGAACTTCTGCTTGATATTGGGCTGCTGCGGGGACACCGGGGGGGTCAGGGCCACCCATGGGTGCCCCCCCAGCACCCACCAGGCCCCTCCCCACCCCCCCCAGCACCCAGGCACCCACAGCCCCCCTCACCCGGGTGGAGGCCATCAGCTTCCTCCGCGTCTTCTTCACCTTGGGCAGCTCCTCTTCCTCGTAGAAGAGGTCCTGGGGGGGACACGGGTGACAGGGTGGGGTGGCACCCACGGTGGCACCCAAGGGTGGGGGGGGGGGGGTCCCCAGCACCCACCTGGCCGTGCAGGGCGTCGTCGCTGCCCTCCTGCTCGGAGGAGAAGCTCTCCTCCTCTTCCTCCGAGTAGTTGTCGATGTCAGGGGAGCGATCTGGGGTGGGGGAGCACCCAAAGGTGGGGGGGGGGCACCCAAAGGTGGGGGGGGGCACCCAAAGGTGGGGGAGTCCCCGGGGTGCCCGCCCCAGGAGCTTCAGGCTCCTGAAGCTTCGCCCCTTCCCTGCACCCACGGGTGTCCCCCTCCAGTGGGTGCCCCCATTCCCACGGGTGCTGCCCCCACCCGCTTTTCCCACGCCCGCGGGTGCCTTCCCTTCCCCCACGTGCTCTCCAGCACCCACGGGTGCCCCCCAGCACCCACAGGTGCCCCCCCAGCACTTACGGGTGCCCTCCCCAGCACCCACGAGTGCCCCCCCCAGCACCTATAGGTGCCCCCCCAGCACCCACGGGTGACCCCCCAGCACCCACAGGTGCCCCCCCAGCACTTACGGGTGCCCTCCCCAGCACCCACGAGTGCCCCCCCCAGCACCTATAGGTGCCCCCCCAGCACCCACGGGTGCCCCCCTCCAGCACCCATATGGTGTCCCAGGTTTTCCAGCCCCGCCCCAGCACCCACGGGTGCCCCCCCAGCACCTATAGGTGTCCCCCCAGCACCCACGGGTGCCCCCCCCCCCCAGCACCCATATGGTGTCCCAGGTTTTCCAGCCGCCCCCCAGCACCCACGGGTGCCCCCCTCCAGCACCCATGTGGTGTCCCAGGTTTTCCAACCGCCCCCCCCAGCACCCAGTGGTGTCCCAGCACCCACGGGTGCCCCCCCCCCCCAGCACCCATATGGTGTCCCAGGTTTTCCAGCCGCCCCCCAGCACCCACGGGTGCCCCCCCAGCACCTATAGGTGCCCCCCCAGCACCCACGGGTGCCCCCCCCCCCCAGCACCCAGTGGTGTCCCAGGTTTTCCAGCCCCCCCCCAGCACCCAGTGGTGTCCCAGGTTTTCCAGCCCCCCCCCAGCACCCACGGGTGCCCCCCCCAGCACCCATGTGGTGTCCCAGGTTTTCCAGCCCCCCCCGCCCCAGCACCCAGTGGTGTCCCAGGTTTTCCAGCTCCCCCCCCAGCACCCACTGGTGCCCCGGCACCCACAGGTGCCCCCCCCAGCACCCAGGGGTGCCCAGGCCCGCACCCGAGAGCTTGCCCTTGGCCTCGTGGTCGATGGGCTGGCTGGAGAGCGAGTGCACCCGGATCTCGGCCACCGGCACCGCCGCGTCCTTCACCGCCCGGTGCAGCACCAGCGCCAGCCCCCCCTCGCTGGGGTGCTGCAGCACCTATGGGTGGGGGGCGGGGGAGCTGGAGCACCCACGGGAGCTGCCCCACAGCCCGGGGCGGGGGGAGCTGACCCACGGCACCTGCAGGGCCATGGGTGGTCCTGTCCACAGGGGACCCCCACCCAGCACCCAAACGGCCACGTTGATGAGGCCCCCCAGCACCCAGGGACCCCCACTACCCCCCCCCAGCACCCCGACCCCCACCCAGCCCCCACCTCGGCCACGTTGATGACCCCTCATAGAGCCCCCATAAGTGCCGAGGCGCCCTCCCCCCCGGGCCCCCAGCACCCAGGGACCCCCAGCACCCCGACACCCCCCCCCAGCACCCCGACCCCCACCCAGCACCCACCTCAGCCACATCAATAACCCCAGCACCCCCCCCAGCACCCACCTCGGCCACGTTGATGGCCCCTCATAGAGCCCCCATAAGTGCCAAGGTGCCCGCCCCCCCGGGTCCCCAGCACCCAGGGACCCCCACCACCCCCCCCCAGCACCCCGACCCCCACCCAGCCCCCACCTCGGCCACATCAATAACCCCAGCACCCCCCAGCACCCTGACCCCCACCCAGCCCCCACCTCGGCCACGTTGATGACCCCTCATAGAGCCCCCATAAGTGCCGAGGCGCCCTCCCCCCTGGGCCCCCAGCACCCAGGGACCCCCACCACCCCCCCCCAGCACCCCGACCCCCACCCAGCCCCCACCTCGGCCACATCAATAACCCCACCACCCCCCCCAGCACCCTGACCCCCACCCAGCACGAACCTCGGCCACATTGATGAACCCCACAGAGCCCCCATAAGTGCCGAGGCGCCCTCCCCCCTGGGCCCCCAGCACCCAGGGACCCCCAGCACCCCGACCCCCACCCAGCCCCCACCTCGGCCACATCAATAACCCCACCACCCCCCCCAGCACCCACCTTGACCACGTTGATGAGCCCCATAGAGCCCCCATAAGTGCTGGGGCACCCTCCCCCCCAGGTCCCCAGCACCCAGGGACCCCCAGCACCCCGACCCCCGCCCCCAGCACCCCGACCCCCACCCAGCCCCCACCTCGGCCACATCAACAACCCCACCACCCCCCCAGCACCCACCTTGACCACGTTGATGAGCCCCATAGAGCCCCCATAAGTGCCGAGGCGCCCTCCCCCCTGGGCCCCCAGCACCCAGGGACCCCCACCACCCCCCCCCAGCACCCCGACCCCCACCCAGCCCCCACCTCGGCCACATCAATAACCCCACCACCCCCCCCAGCACCCACCTTGACCACATTGATGACCCCCCATAGAGCCCCCATAAGTGCTGGGGCACCCTCCCCCCTGGGCCCCCAGCACCCAGGGACCCCCACCACCCCCCCCCAGCACCCCGACCCCACCCAGCCCCCACCTCGGCCCACATCAATAACCCCAGCACCTCCCCAGCACCCTGACCCCCACCCAGCCCCCACCTCGGCCACGTTGATGACCCCTCATAGAGCCCCCATAAGTGCCGAGGCGCCCTCCCCCCCGGGCCCCCAGCACCCAGGGACCCCCACCACCCCCCCCAGCACCTCGACCCCCACCCAGCCCCCACCTCGGCCCACATCAATAACCCCACCACCCCCCCCAGCACCCTGACCCCCACCCAGCACGAACCTCGGCCACGTTGATGAACCCCACAGAGCCCCCATAAGTGCCGAGGCGCCCTCCCCCCTTGGCCCCCGGGTCCCCAGGGACCCCCAGCACCCCGACCCCCCCCCCAGCACCCCGACCCCCACCCAGCCCCCACCTCGGCCATGTTGATGAGCCCCACGGCCAGGGTCTTGTAGCCCAGGAAGGTCCGGTTCTTGTAGCGCTTGCGCCGCTGCAGCATCACCTGGAGGCGGTTGGCGTCGCGCTTCAGGAAGTGGGGGTACTGCGGGGGGGGGCGAAGGGGGGGGGTCAGGCACCCGGGTGTCCGTGGGGGAGCACCCATGGGCGGGGGGTCTGGGTGCTTCACCTGCAGGGAGAAGGTGAGCTGGAGCTCGGTCTCGGGGGCGCCGCCGGACGGCAGGGGGATCTCGTTGGATCGCAGGATCCGCTTGGAGCCCTGGGGTGGGGGGGTTTAGGGGGGGCGCGTACCCCCGAGGGGGGCACATACCCCCGGGGGGGCAGCACCCCATGGGGGGAGATTCCCTAGGGGGACCCCACCCCACTCTGGGGGGTACCACAGCACCCTTCAGCAGAAATGGGGGGGTTTGGATCCCCCCCACCCCACAGGGACCCCCCTGAGCCCCAGGGACCCAGCACCCCATGGGCCCCCCCCCCACACCCTGCACCCTATAGGATGCTCTCACCCCCAGGGATCCCCCCCTCAGGGACCCAGCACCCAAGGCCCGGCACCCCATGGCCCCCCCAGGACGCCCCAAACCCCCAGTGACCCCCCCACCCTCCAAAAGGACCCAGCACTCAAGGCCTGCAGCCCCAAAACACCTTCTCTGCCCCCCCCCTCCAATGCCCCGCACCCTGTGGGACCCCCAGGGACCCCCCAGGGCCCAAGCCCTGGCACCCATGGACCCCCTTGACCCTCAAGGACCCCTCCCCCACCCCCAGGACCCCAGCACCCAAGGCCTGGCACCCCATGGGACCCCCCCCCCCCAGGACCCCTCTGCCCCCCCCTGGACCCCCCTGACTCCCCACCCCTCCTAAAGGACCCAGCACCCAAGGCCTGGCACCCGTGGGACCCCCGGGACCCTCTCTGCCCTGCCCCCCCCACACCCAGGGACCCCCCCCAGGCCCCAGCACCCCCCCGCACCCCAGGGACCCCCAGGACTGAACCCCGCTCCCCCGCACCCAGGGACCCCACTTGTGCCCCCCCTCCTGTGCCCTGGGACCCCCCAGGCCCCGAGACCCCCCCCACCCCAGCCCCCCCTGTATTCCGGGGACCCCCCAGGACTGAGCCCTGCTCCCCCACACCCAGGGACCCCACTTGGGCCCCAGCCCCCCCGTGCCCTGGGACACCCCCCACCCCAGCCCCCCCTGTGCCCCAGGGACCCCCCAGGACTGAGCCCCGCTCCCCCGTGCCCTGGGACCCCCCTGTGCCCTGGGACCCCCCCCCCACCTCAGCCCCCCCCATGCCCCGGGACCTCCCCAGGTCCAGCCCCCCCCACCCCCCGAGGACCCCCCCAGGCCCCAGGCCCCCCCCACCTTGGTCCCCCGTGTGCCCCAGGGACCCCACCCAGGCCCCAGGCCCCCCTGCGCCCCAGGGACCACCCAGGACTGAGCCCCGCTCCCCCGCACCCAGGGACCCCACTTGGGCCCCAGCCCCCCCTGTGCCCCAGGGACCCCCCAGGACTGAGCCCTGCTCCCCCGTGCCCTGGGACCCCACTTGTGCCCCCCCCCTCAATGTCCAGGGACCCCCCAGGCCCCAGGACCCTCCCCCACCTCAGCCCCCCTGTGCCCTGGGACGCCCCAGGACCTGAGACCCCCCCACCCTGTGCCCTGAGACCCCCCCAGGCCCCAGGACCTCCCCCACCTCAGTCCCCCCCTGTGCCCCAGAACCCCCCCAGGCCCCAGCCCCCCCTATGCCCCAGGGACCCCCCAGGACTAAGCCCTGCTCCCCTGTGCCCTGGGACCCCCGCAGGCCCCAGGAC
>NW_027441705.1:0-25670 GCF_964195595.1 Calonectris borealis
GAGTAAGTCACCTAGGACTGAACTCTAGGAAATACCTGCCAAAAGTACAGGACAGCGCTCTCATTTTGGAAAAGCAGTAATGCAGAAACAGGATATTTGCTCTTATGCAGACAAGTCTCAGAATGGCATCCTCAGATGGTGCCTGGCTTTGGGCAGCCATTTAAAATGGTTCTAATCTTGCTGAGGCAAGCTGTGCTTACCTGCGTTCTGCCAAGTGCTTTGCTGTCGAGAGATGTAGCGTAAGTGCTCTGGGGCACCATGCTTTTAGCAAGAGAGATTTCCTCCTGTTCGATTGCAGTGGTTTTACGTGCCCATTTTTTGGCCGCAACAAGGCTGCGGCGTGCCTTTGCAGCAGCACGTAGGGCAGAGACGGCAGCCTCGCAGCCAAAGGCACTCCTTTGGGCAGTTCACTGAGCTCAGGAAATCCATGAAGGAGTTTTCATGAGCAGGTTGAAATGATAGGCATAGTAAGCTGCAGAACCGAAATGTTAACTCCAGCAGGATTAAAATAAACTGAGCTGAGAAGGTGGGTGTCTTAACCTCCTCAGTATTTGTTTCAAGAGCAGGAGCCTTATAGGATCTGTATGATACGGGTACATATATAGTTCCTTCTTCTTAGCATTGCTGTATGTCCATCCATGCTGTTCCTGATCTCGTTGTCATTCAGCACCTTGCTCTGCAGCAGTAGGAGTGCAGGACATGATGCAGAGTCCATCGGCATTTATCCCAAATACCAGTTAGAGGTCTCATGAATCAAAGTCTCAGTTTATCGCTTTCTAAGGCAGATGCAGTCCCTCCAACCTGGGAAAATAACCGTAGAAATACAGCCTTTCTACAAGCTACTTTCAAACTGAAGTGAAAGGTCTTTCAGATGTGATGGTGCCTATTTTAAAAGCTGGACCCACGTGCCAGACAGATACGAAGGAAGCAGAGGAGGACCATGAGGCGTGGCACCACAACAATCTGCCATGTATCGTGGGATCTGCTGTTTTCTCTGTAGCATACAACTGTGGTACAGCTTCTCACTGTCCACCATTAACTTCTCAGGGTAGATGCCAGCAGGAGAAAGCACACAAAACTTGATTCTGTCTTTGCATTTCCTTACTCTGCCCCTGTTCCAGAGATCACGCCTGAGTGGGTGACGAAGAAATGTTCAGAGTCCCACAGCTGTCTCTGTTCTCACTCAGATTTACTAGCTGAGCAGCTGGTCTATTTTGGCCTTCCTAGCATAAGGAAGGCCTGGAAATAAAAACGTCTCTTATTTCCTCTGCCTCCTTCCACAGCTCTGCTTCACCGTCTTCCTTTAGGCTTTCTTCATCACCTGTAGTCTCAACATTTCAAGGAAAGTAATTGATGCCACCAGGCAGAAATGTAGAGTTCCTCTTCTCACTCTTTTCTGACTTCGTATTTTCTCCATTTCTCCTATATTGTTCAAAGTGGGAGGGGGGGCAGAAAGAGGTTCAGGATTGATTCTGTTGTTTTCTAGCTGCCTGAGCCAACACAATAAAGCTTGGTCCTCTGAGGCCTTCAACAACACCAGTATTTAGATATGTATATAGGAAACCTGGGTAAGAAGGGCTTCCAGGTGAGTGAATGCCTTTATAAATAAATATGTGGCAAATCCCTGTCCTTCAAGAAAGACCTCTGCCATCCAGCATCTCTTTCATTTTCAGAAAGAAAATATAGAATGAAGATCCCATTTTAAGCTGGCCATTTCCCTTCCTTTTGGGAAAAGTCAGCTGTTTAATTGTATGAAACTCATATTTGTTGTGCGCTGGAGTCTTCAGGATTGCTTCACATCTCATTGTGAGACAGAGCTTGTGCCTCAGCCTTCTTCCCATTTCTTTCATGCCCTTCTGAAGTGTAGGAAAACAGGATTTAAAAAAAAAAGATATTACATTTTTTTTAAAGTGTTCTTGCAAGTAAACAAAGTAATAAACTGTAGCAAGTGGGAGAGCAAACAGTAAAAGAAATATAAAGCAGAATATAAACATACTGGATGTAATGGAATAGTAAACATAACCCTAAACATACACTAAATAACAAAGTAAAATAAGAAATGATTTGTGGTCTGGTGGATTTTTTGGTCCTATGGTATTGTTCAGCATTTAAGTCAGAAGAGAATTCAATTGATGAAATGCAGCATAAATGTTAAACGTTACTTGTTAGGTGGAATTTTACAAAACCAAGTAAAACATAATCTGCATTTTAATGAAATGGCAGTTTAGAACTAGAAATATTCAAGTATGGATGCAGAGAAAAGAGTACCACTTCAGCTATTTTTACTTATAACCATGTTGCTTTCTCAGAATTGTTATTTAAACACTGCTTTAAGATTTGCAATGCTAAGCTAAAAGTCCAAATGTTTAACTAGTCATGATGAGTTTTCACTGAAAAGATGAGAATATCTGCAGCTTTTCAAGCTGTTGGATTAATATACTAGTCAGATCTTTTTAAAGAAAAAGCATATAATCCATTCTTTTCTTTACAGAAAATAACATACCTATACTTACTATAGACAACATTGCCACTGCATTGAGATAAGGCACAAAAAAAAAATGTTACGGTGAGAATCAGTGACAACAGACAGGGAAAAATATAGTACTGCCGCATTAGAAAAGAAGGATGGTGGAATTATTGCTTGTGGTTCTTTATTCTGTTGCATACCATCTTGCTCAGATAATCCTAACTCCATTGTTTACAGTGCTAGTAGCTGTAATATTTGTGCTGTGTCACAGCTTCTGCATGTAGGTCTGGAAATCCTTTTTGCTCAGTTGAAGTACTGAGGTGGCATGGGAGGTGTTTTCATGCTGCTTGGGGGTGCATAGCTGCCATTTTCAGCCTCTCTGGTGTGATAGGGCTGCTGTTTAGAAACTGTGAAGAGTCTGCTCAAATGAACCATAGGCATAATGAGCACAGGGAAATCTCAGGCTGAGATTTGTTAGCTGCTATTCAGAGACTCAAATGTATTAACAAGCCCTTAGTAGCAAACATGTGCCCAGGGCCGCCTGCTAACCTTCAAAGGATGTATTTAGGGACTATTGCCCACATTAATAACAGAAGAAGATGATCATAGAATCATAGAATCATAGAATGGTTTGGGTTGGAAGGGACCTTAAAGATCATCTAGTTCCTACCGCCCTGCCGTGGGCAGGGACATCTTCCACTAGACCGGGTTGCTCAAAGCCCCATCCAAACTGGCCTTGAACACTTCCAGATAGTTTTAAACAATATCCAGAATGTGTCAGTAAGGCGTGATCATTCCAGGATCTGCATTATCCTAGATGAAAATAATTGTCTCGAGTGCCTTCCCATTTTATCAGGGCAGACTTAGTCCCTACCAGAAGGCACCCTGAAGTTCTAGGATTGGCAACAGGCAAGCCTTGGGTGAAGTGCTTCCTTTCTCCTGTAGGAAACATGATGGCTAACCGCATGCCTCGCCATCACAAGGAGAAAACATGAAGTTAGTCATCCTCTGATGTGGTGGATATCTTCAGGCACTAAAAATCGAAGGTCCTAGCTATGGTTGAGAGGTGGCTTGGATGATGAAGCAGATGCCATCTACTGTGAAAACACCTCAAATAGGACTTCTTTTATGCTCAGTCCTTGGGCTTGATCCAATTTTAGAGAGAGACAAGGAGAAGATTTTCAATGGCTGCACTGGGAGAAAGATCAGCCCTCTGATGTTTCCAGACCTTTCAATTTTAGCTCTTTCCTTCCAGCTCTTTTTTCCACCTTTGCTTCATTCTAAGCTGCATATAAAAGCAAAGTTTGGGATACGTCAGTGAAGAAATCTTACAACCACGCAAAGCAAAGCTGACTCTAATGTTCATTTATCCCTATATATGAAAAGCTCCGATTATAATCAGCAGGCAATCTGCACGCGTGAAGAATTTCAAGAGCTGAGTATTATGCTGGTAGAGGAGGGACTTTTCCTGTCAAGTCTGCTGCACTCTAATCAGTTGTTTAGCCTTTAATCGATTGGCTTTTGATTTAATTGACATGGATCACAATCCTTTTGTTCTTTGCAGCTGTAACTAGCACACATCTGACTTTACTTAGAGTGGGCTCTAAGTAAATTGTTTGTTTCCCATGGAAGCAAAGCCTTATCCAAAGCCCTTAAGTTTTCTTTGTCTTCTCTCATTGAGTATTTTGCTGGAGTTAGGAACACAAGGCCATTAGTTTCATGGCCAGCAGATCATGTTTAATTTAAAAAATAGTAAATAGCTGCCATTAGTGTTGCTGTTAGTACTTAATTAATATATTAATACTTAAAGTATATTAATACTTAGTTAATTCTTAATTAATATATTAATACTTAAACCAACTAGTCTCATTTTCACAAGTAATTTAAATATTAAATATTCTCATATCCATGGCTAGCAGTTGCAGCAGCACTAATGTCAATATATGACTAATACCTCAAAAGTCTCAATGAAGAGAAAATGTGCCATTCTGCTGTTATGTGACTTAAGAGAGTAAGGTAAAACTCAACATTGCGTGTTGTTTTGATTTTAAAATATTGTAATTAATTTTATCCTGACTTGGCAGATGCCTGAAACAGTGTACCAAGGCAGTGTGCTATGCATCTCTATCAGTGCCTTAGCATTAAAGCCCTTTTGACAAATATCTAAGCCTCTTGCACAGCATATTGAGTTTCTGCTGTTTGAATCATACTTTGAGCTTATTGTCCAGCATCTGTGGCTTTCAAAGCTGCTAAAGCTGAAAGTTGATAATAGTAATTCCAAGCTCTTCTATTTTTCAACAAAAAGTCTCTTCAGTTCATTGATAAAGAACATGAGCCACTGGGAGACTAAATGACTTACCTACCCAGTATCACATGAGAAGTCACCAGCAGAGCCAAAGAGAAAAGAGGCTCAAGTCACCTATTCTAACCACAAGACTCAACTTACTCTATAGTGATCCATCACTGTGTCCAAGTTGTATCAGTATGGTAAAGAATCTTTGAAAAAATAAGTAAGTGTTCAAAAACAGTGTTGGGAATTAATTCTGTGGCTTTGCCATACTTTTTTCCTGCACTTTTCATTTTTGTTAGTGAAGTCAAAGATTATTTGCACAAAGCAAATATGGTTCCTCTGGATTTTTTTCCTAGCTGCTTTGTTCCTGTTGTGCAAGATACGTGCTCTGCTTTTTGACTTCAAACTTTTTCATGGGAGCCAATTAAGGAGTTGTCACCTTCCTTGCCTGACAGGATAAAATAGCAATTGATATCCTTCAGTATGGAACCCATCCAAAATAATATCCTGGGGATGTTTCCTTTCTATCAAGTTCAAATGAGTGTAAAATTCATCTTGATTTCGAGTTTTACAACAGAAAGTATTGGAGGTTATGGCTACACCTTCTTCTTATTTTCTTTCCCTCTACTTTCCTTTCATCTCCTAACTTGATATTCTTCCCCCTGAGAGCCTTGATCTCAGTATTTATCTCTGTGTGTGGAGGCTTTCCACAATGACATTTCAGTACAGCTCTTGTATTTAACCAGTTGGCGTTATTGCTCCAGGTGCTTCTGAGCAGTACACCATTGACAAGTCGGGGTATTTGCTATCAGTCCTGCTACCCCGTGCCAGAGTCTTCAAGGAAGACTCTGTGCATCTTCTCTTGAGAGGGCAATAGTGACCAGGTTTAAAAACAGGGACAGGCATGTTGTGGGATTTTCAAGGGGCTTGTATGAGTTAAAGAGCACTGCACTGGCTCTGAGGCTTCCATAAAACCCACTGCAGGCATTTTGTGCAAGATCTTTCTTAATACAGGGGACACTTACGTATGGAGTTACATGATGGGTATACCCAGGCATTTCACTGATGTGTATGTGCTGTATACGCGTGTATTTTGAGTCACGCGCCAAGGAGATGCCACAGTGCTGCCCTGATGCCAGGTACACCACGTCATCTAGCAGAGCAGCCTGCAAGGTAGCACATCTCCCTGACTTTGCCAGAATCTTTATGCTCCCTGCTGAAATGGATGTCACATAGGGTTATGCCACCAATATACATGGTAAGGATTCAGGTTCCACATGAAAACACTGGAAAAAGGAAAACCTTTTAGGTACACTTAAACTGAATATCAGAAAAGAAAAGAAAAGAAAAGAAAAGAAAAGAAAAGAAAAGAAAAGAAAAGAAAAGAAAAAAAGAAAAGAAAAGAAAAGAAAAGAAAAGAAAAGAAAAGAAAAGAAAAGAAAAGAAAAGAAAAGAAAAGAAAAGAAAAGAAAAGAAGAAAAGAAAAGAAAGAAAAGAAAAGAAAAGAAAAGAAAAGAAAAGAAAAGAAAAGAAAAGAAAAGAAAAGAAAAGAAAAGAAAAGAAAAGAAAAGAAAAGAAAAGAAAAGAAAAGAAAAGAAAAGAAGAGAAAAGAAGAGAAAAGAAGAGAAAAGAAGAGAAAAGAAAAGAAAAGAAAGAAAAGGAAAGAAAAGAAAAGAAAAAAGAAAAGAAAAGAAAAGAAGAGAAAAGAAGAGAAAAGAAGAGAAAAGAAAAGAAAAGAAAGAAAAGAAAAGAAAAGAAAAGAAAAGAAAAGAAAAGAAAAGGAAAAGAAAAGAAAAGAAAAGAAAAGAAAAGAAAAGAAAAGAAAAGAAAAAGAAATAAAAGTGAAAAGGGTTCATTTATTTATCGTGTAATGTATCAGCTAAACTCCAGCAAAGGGTTCATTTTCTTGTAGTCTGTAAGAATAACAAAATGTAGTTTAATTTCTGAGTGACATATTATTTTGAAAATGGAAATCTTTTTTTAATGTGGTCAAATAATGGAAAGGTTCCAGATTCTTTTTCTTTCCTCATTGAAAGATTTTGCTGAGTTTGACCCCAAATCACACACTACTGCAGTTGTCCTTAACTTCTGTTTTTTATTTATATATTTGTATATATTTATATATTTACTGCTCACTGTACTTCTGAAGTGGAGAATGTTCATGGTATGACAGGAGGAAACCAGGGCATGAAAAGTATCAAAGTTATTGGTGTTCCTGTTTTTTTTTTTAAAGAATTGTCTCCCAGAACACACTGCCTCATGTTCAGCAAATGTTTCATTGTGTTTTTGGCAAAACCTCACTTTTCCAATTATACTGCAGTCGCTGGCAAAGCCCCGTTTTTAAAATGTTTCCATGTGTCTGTACATAGCACAAAAAAGATAGTTAATACTGACCTTTTTGTACCTCATTATCCCTTCATTCTGGAGAAAGTCTGTGATTTTGATGTTTTTACCATTGAAACTATGTAAGTAAGGGGCAGTCAGCATATCTACCCTGAATTTTCTGAGAAGTTTTTTTAGCTGGATGTAACTGTGTGTTTCTGTTTCTTTCTCACATCCTTCTTTTCTTTGTTTCAATGAAGGGAGAAAGGCAGAGAATTGAGATTACAAATAAAAAAAAAAAAGAAAAAAAGGAAGTTTTACTAGGTAGAAAGCAATTTTGTCATGTGCGTAAGAATCACTGTTGAGCAAAGCGTAGGTAAGTGGACCTGGGGAAGAAGCAGGGTCGGGATGGTATAATAGGCTCGAGTGAAGAAACAGAAATAATGATTTGGAAAAATTTTCTTCTCATGACTCATATGCCTCTTCTTCTTGTCATTCTTCTCTCCCACAGGTTCTTGACATAGTCCTGAGGGGCTGATAAGCTGTTAACAGTGCTTGCTTTTTTTTCATGAAAACGTATCTTAGTAAAGATGGAGAGAACAGCAATACTAAAAATACGACAGATAAGCAGAATTCTGAACAGAATGAACTTTAAAACCTTTCTCCAAAACACTGATAAATGAGTTCCTTAAAATGCTGTATTGTGAGAGGTAAGGTAGTATATTCTTCATTTTACTGCACATCAGCATGGAACGAGATCTGCTTCATTTGCTGTTTTGCCCAAAGAGTCACTGATAAAATCGAGTTTTGTATCCAATCTTTCATTGTAAAATATTTAAACAGTTTTTCCTGCCAGCAGTCACAGAAACAGCTGAATGGAGTGTCTCCTTCTGCTGCCCTTTGTTTATTCCTCACTTAAGAGGTCCATTAATATGGAAATTACACTTAATTTTCATTTTTTAAATGAATATTGGTTTTTAAGCGGCTCTTGGAGTTTGTTTTGGACAAACCCTCCTAGGCTGTGTTTAGGTAATACACTAACTCAGATGTCATGTCCCAAAGTATGCCAGTATGCCGAAACTGAGATACTCACAGGGGTAAAGTTAGGCATGTGGTTCAGTACTTTGCTGAGTGGGAGACATGACATCAGTGAAGGTAAATGCAACTGCAGGGAAGATCAGGTCTTTACTGGCAGTAATTTGTGCTGACTGTGAGTATTTCCTGTCATGTGAGGACCAAGCTGAGTTCTGCAAAGGTGAAGAGAATAATTAAAAGGGGAAGACAAATCCCAAGAACAGATTGAAAAGTAGGTTTTTCTTTTCCTTTTTATTTTTCCCAGAGCTTTATCTTCTATTGTAGAGGAGAAAGAAGAAGGGAACACTCAAATGTTTGAACCCTCTTTGGTAATAACAATGTTAAACGTCACAAGCACATTTTATGTCTACCCATTCAAGAGGGAAGGTAAATGTGTTTTAGAATTTCATATGCTACTTTGCTGCTCCAGTTATTTTACGTTCTGGTCCCTCTGCTACCCAACAGTCTATTATAATCTGTTTTATTATTTGGTGGCTTTTGTTGTGTAGCTTGAAATGATATATAGTATTGGAAAAAGAAATGCATTAAACATGCAGTCTTCAGTTACCATGCCCTTGTTTCTTTTACTATGTTACGATATATGGCAGACTTCTCCCTCTACTATTCAGAACCCTACAGAAATGAAAAGCATGAAAAGGAGCTATCAAATGCCGGCAGTAGTTAGTGAGGGTTTAAATTCTTATGTCCAATTGAAATCGTAATGTAGCCTTTACATTCCAGAATAAATTGTTGAAGTTGATAGGAGCTACTGCGCTCAACACCTCCCTGGGTTTGGCCCTCTGGCAAGCACCATTGTGTTTCTAAAGAGCTCCCGCTTTTTCTGCTCAGATTTTCCCAGTTTTCCCATCCTTCTATGATTATCTCCCAAATCTTTTCCTTTAAATTAAACAAGTATTTCACAAGAAAATAGCTACTGAAGATTTTATTTAAAAGTGGGGTTTTTTAAACACCTTTTCCTACAGGCTGGATCTGCCACTGTGCTCTGCTGGCCAACCCACTTGCTGCCCCATTGAGTCCTTCTCGGAGTGGTCCTGGGGCAGATCAGTGCCGTGCATGAGCCCTGGGGTTCCTTGCCCCAAGGCAGGCACCTGGATGGAGTGTTTTCTCAATTCACCAGACACAGGAGTGTATTGGGGTGACCTCACTCTAGCCTCATGTGGGAGTTGCCTATGGTTTTTCTGAATTAGGCCTCAGCCCTGGCCAATGTCACTCAGTTCCCCATTGCTTCCCCAAAATGCTGACAGGGTATCTTTGCTGCCTGGAGTTACTGTGGTGGAGGAAAGACAAGCATTGGGTGAGGCTTCTGTGCATTTCCTTCTTCACCATCAAATACCGTAACTGAGTCTCTCTGTACTTATGGTTTCAACCCAGTAGACTTAAACACAGGATGGACAACAGCTTCTTTGTCAAGTTGAAAGTCCAGCAGCTGAAAGGGGTCATTTGAAGGTTTTTTTGCTACTGCTCCTGGGATCTGCGTGGTCTATCCACCACCATCCAGAATGTGCAAAGCTGGATTTTTCTCCCTTAATTTAATTCTTGGAAAAATCTACCCTATCTTCAGGCCAAGAGAATTACAGAAATAACACTGTAAATATACTTCCTTTTCCCCCATGAAAATCAGTTTTCATAATTTTAGACAAATATCCAAACCAAGCAGGAGCTGGTATGATCCATCACTAAAAAAAAAGCAAAAGAGCAAGGGAGAAGTCAGTGTAGGATGCATACACTTAATCTGATTTCATTAGATGGATGATCTTTAACTGAACTAGAAAAACCAGCAAGTCTGTGTAGAGATACTCTCATTTAATTTTGAGAGCTGCTGATTGGTTTCATTTTAGCTTAATTGACTGCCTGAAGCTAAAGATGGGCTAGCACCAAAAATGGGCTGAAATGAGAAAAACTGTGAATTATGGCAAATACAGCTACTTTGGTGTAAATCTGTATGTGGACCCATTTGCTTCCCAGTCAAAGTGTATAAAATCAATTTACTGAAAGTCAATAGCAAACTGCCAGGGTGAGTGTTTTTTGTTCTTACCTTATGTCTTGAAGGCTTATGCAACCTATTACTCTGTTCCTTCTGATATTTCATCTGAAATAAGCCTTCTATATTCAGCACCTTAAAAAGCATTATTTTTAATTTTATTTTATTTTTATGTCTCAAAATAAATTGCACAAACTGGAATTTCAGACAGAGTGCTAAAAGTCATTTTAGTTCTTCACTGGTTCAACAGTCTTCAAAAAATATGCTTGACTTTGTCTGGAGGGCTGTACAATTTGATGTTGCTGTTGAACTTCTGCATCTCCAAACTGATTGTTTTTTTTTATTCTTTGATGTAAGGCAGTGCTCTACAGACCTGAACTCTGTGTAGTTAAATGCTACTTCACTGTGCTTACATATTTCTACATAAATAAGGCTGTTTGACTGCAGACTTCAAAACCCTTATTGCTATATTGTTGTATACAGTGTACAGATTATAGTGTGGGCTGTTATTTTGTATTTGAGGTTAAGCTTTGGATTCATATCTTCTAATTGTCAATTCCTATTCTTGAATTTAATCAACAAATTTTATGTGCATCCAAATATAATTATAATTTAATTTTATCCATGGCTTTCATGTTCTCAAAGAGAACAATTGGCGAATTTGATGATACATTTATTTCTTGAATTCAGCTTGTGTTGCCAGATGCTCTGCCATGCCCCTTGAAGTTTGGATGCAAAGTAAATAAAAAAGCAAATTCTTAAACCCCCCCCCTAATTCTGTCTTTTACAAAGAGATGGAACTACTTCTTTCTGTGAGCCATCTCTTGTTCATATTTTCAGACCAACGCTGCTGGAAAAAAATGGAGTATATTGAAATTTGAAATGGAGATTAAACACATGATGAAGAAAGAGTTCAGATAGCAAAGCTATTTCCTGAGTTTATGTACAAGTCTATGTATGATTTCTAGAGGACTTACCATCTATAACTAACCATCAGATAGAACTCAAAAGAAGTTAAATAACTGCAGAGGAGAATTTTTTTAAAATTTTTTTTTAAATTCAGATACCATCTCCTTCACCTCATCTGCTCAAAATTAAAAGACATATCTTTCTCTAAAAGCCTTTTCCTGCCCATTACTTAACCTTGTCAATTTGTCCAGTCTGTTTTGGTGGTTTTGTTTTCTCTTGACCAGGTGAGGATACTGCTGTGGCCGCACTGATGTTGTTTCTTGTGTGACAGCTAACTTTTGCTGACAGAGCTTATCCTGCAGCAAACTGATTCCTCCTCTCTCTTCCAACTGAATAGTGGTATCCTAAAGTAGATGCCACTGACATAAATTAATAATCTGCTAGGGTTCATTAAATACTTCCATTTTGTAATAATGCCAAGAGCGGTAAGTAAGATCTCTTCCATGAAAGAAGTTGCCTGAAACACAGTTTCTGGCTCTTCTGCTGCAGATTTCAACAACACCCTGAACCACATCGTGGTTTAACCCCAGCTGGCAACTAAGCCCCACACAGCCACTCGCTCACTCCCCCCCAGTGGGATGGGGGAGACAATCAGAAGAATAAAAGTGAGAAAACTCATGGGTTGAAATAAAGGCAGTTTAATAAGTAAAGCAAAAGCCGCGCACACAAGCAAAGCAAAACAAGGAATTCATTCAGTGCTTCCCATCGGCAGGCAGGGGTTCAGCCATCTCCAGGACAGCAGGGCTCCATCACGCGTAACGGTTACTTGGGAAGACAAACGCCATCACTCCGAACGCCTCCGCTTCCTTCTTCTTCCCCCAGCTTTATATGCTGAGCATGACGTCATATGGTATGGAATACCCCTTTGGTCAGTTGGGGTCAGCTGTCCCGGCTGTGTCCCCTCCCAGCTTCTTGTGCACCCCCAGCCTCCTCGCTGGTGGGGTGGGGTGAGAAGCAGAAAAGGCCTTGACTCTGTGTAAGCACTGCTCAGCAGTAACGAAAACATCCCTGTGTTATCAATGCTGTTTTCAGTACAAATCCAAAACATACTGGCTTCTCTGAAGAAAATTTACTCTATCCCAGCCAAAACCAGCACAACCACTTCTGAGGAAGCACTTTGTTAGCTGTGCCCAACAAAGAAATGGATATACTAACACATGCCACAAACAACTATTTTCCTAGTTGAATTACATAGCCACCACAGGGCGCTTATGCGCATCTCAAAATCACAGTCTTATCTCCAGATTTGGGGGAGGGGCGGTGGTAGTATTTCTTTAAAAGGCTTATCTGTCAATAAAGTTGTTTTGCCATACATTTACTGGTGGGGCACTTCAGCAGCTGTGCAGGTAGGCGTGTGGATGAAAGCAAGAAGGTGAATGTATGCATCGTAGTATTGTATATATAATTGAAGCAAGTGTCTCAGCTGCGACTATGCTGATAAGAGATGGATGTGACGATACCAAAAGATTCCAAGAATTCATCTAGTTTCACTGAATTGTTTTTGCCAACTTTTAAAGTAAAAAATTAAGTCTTTAAATCAAAACAATGGAGCTTTTCTGAAGAAATTCCTTGACTGCATTTTAAAAAAACCATTTAATATCTTCCAGGTGAAAGATGAAACAAATTTAAATTTTGAAATGTATAAAGTGCTTATTTGACTTACTGTATTTTCCTCAATTTTTTAATTGACAGAAAACTGAAAAAGATCAGTTATTCACAGTCTTTATGTTAAGGTTGCAAATGTATTTTGTTTATGTCTGTAATGGAGAGACGTTTCAGCTGAGATGATCCTGCATGTTAAGTGCAGGGGTTTTGGTAGTTAAGGACTCTAAGTGCATTACCAGTCAGTGCTTCTAAGCCAAGTTATCTCCAGGTTTCTTGTGGGTGGGAGGGGGTTATATGAATTAGAAACAGGAAATTAACATATTTTTTGAGTCCACTGTGAGACCTGTGGTTTCTGTTATCACGAAAACCTTGCAGGAGTAAATTTCCCTGTAATTCCCTACAGTTTTATCTATAGTTCATATGCAGTGGTCTGACCCCACCCAGTCTAATTTATCCTTCCTAGTGTCCTTTTAAGGGTTAAACACTACTTTCAGCTTATGGGCATTTGCTCATTGGGTTCATCTTTAACTTAAACAACTGACACATATGCAAAATAAGCTCAGCTGCACTGGAGGAACAAAGGAGAAAAGAGGACTGGGTTTAGAGGTTAGATTTCCCGGTTGTTTCAATACAAAGCTGTAGGCTGATCTCACTAGCTGCTCTATCCAAGATCAACAAGGCAGAGCATCATAAACAGCACAGTGACTGTGCTACAACAGTGAGCCTGAGATAAGTGGAATTGAAATATTCCAAAAACACGAGTACAGTGGCAATTGGTTCTGCTTCCAAAGCTGCCTTTGCTGCTCCGGGCCCCGCTTAGACAGGAGATGTTCTTTCCTTAGTAATCCCCACCAGCTTCTTTCAGTTCAGCTTTGTAAGAAAAGCAAGGAGACGCAACATGGTAAAGAGCCGGGCGCCTGCTCCCACCTGTGGCTGGGTGCAGGTGGTGGGAGGTGGGTGGCGGGCTGCCATCCCTGCGCCGGCTCCTGAGGCACAGGCTGGGCTTTAAGGTCCTTCAGACTGTGTTCTCTTTGGCTTTATCCCTGCAAAATGTGTGGCCAGATGTTACAGACCAAACCCAAAGCAAAGAAGTCGAGTAGTAATTCAAAACCGATTTGAATTCACTTTTTCAGGTCTCTCTTCTTTTTTTTTCTCTTATTGATTTTAATGAATTTTCAGTTAAGGCCATAAAGCCTTTGACTCATGGATGGCAGAAAGATGGCATTACTGCAGGAAGAGGCCTATCAACACATGTAATTATTCATCCAGTCAATACCAGTATTGTTCTGTATGTTCTCCAAAGTTTTGCTTTGACAGCTGACATTCCCGCACAGCAAGCTTCTTGGGAAACTTCCTCCCATCTTAATTTCACTGCACTCCACCTCATGCAAGCATTTCTTGTCTGGAACTATGACATTATGCATCAGCTATTGCTTAATCATGCCAGACCTTGCAAACCATCTAAACTTAGAGATCAAAATCAACCCTTCAGTAATAGCAGTAATGCTCTTTGGATTTATTGTCTCCCTGATAATGTGCTGTTCAGAACAGTTTATGGCATTCCCACAAGCAGTACAGCAGCATGGTAAGCATTAAGTTTGTGACAAGTGAGGAAGCATTTAGTCTGTTAATTCTGTGCATTTTAATACCCGGTCCACAAACATACCTATTCTGCCATGTCACATGGCAAATATATAGCTGAACAGATATCGAGTCTTGCCAGGTATGGGAAAAATAACCTGACCGATATACATTCATGGCTGTTTGAGGCTGTTCAGACTGTAAGGATGGCTGTCCTTGGCCTATGATCATATTGTCACGGTGAAGTTAAAATGCGCTACTGCTGTTGCTATAGTTGTCTAAGCCCATTTCTTTCCGTGTTCCATTTTGTTCCGTTCATCCAGGATCCATCCCCATGCCTCTGGTTTTTGTGCGTATTGCTGTCACTTGGTCTGGTACGCTTTGTTTATTTTTTGTCTTGGTACAAATTAAAATGACTCTGCTGCTGTCTCCAAGCTGGCCTTCATGATTATTTGTTTCAGATCTCAACAACTATTGCTCTATCTAAATAACTTTATGAAAAGCCTCTTTGTGATTTGGTATCTACGTGAAAAGATACGAAATATAATTAACTTTGTACTGCCCATTGTCCTACGTGATCACTTGCATTGATTATAGCCAAAAGCGTGTTGTAGCTTTTATAGTCAAGACTCAGCTGACAAGGTTGGAAGCATTCCAGGATGGGTTACTTGTTTAGAGGTACTTTAGCACTGGATTGTGTTTTGTTGTGTTGATATGAACGGGCTTGCTCTGAAGTAATTCTGGGCAATCCATTCACTTAACGTAACTTGCAGAGGTTTCTCCAAAGTGGCATCCATGCAGTCCCATTACTTTCAATACGTCTGTACAGCTGTGACTAGGGCTTCTGGAGTAAACTACTGTGACTTGATTTTGTATCCCTGATGTTATGAGCGTTCAATATTTTCTTTTCTTTTGGCACAGCTCAGCAGTTAAGCTGCAGGTGAGAAGTGGTAATGACCTGGTATGTATGCACTTCGGCATGAGTCACATGCACTTTGAGACAGAGCAAGGAACGCTGCAAATTAATCTTCTGAAAGAATCTGCTTCTGAAAGGCAGATTCATTCCCAGAGCTAATGCTAACAGCACTAAAATATTTTTAAAGGGGTGCAAACATTTAATATATTTCCTCAGTTTTCCTCAGTTATGACGAACAGTTGTTTTGTCAAGAGAATTCTTATCTCCATAGATATGGAGCCTTCTATTTGCTTTTGAGTATGGCTTTTATTTGCTTTTGAGTATGTTACTTCAAATCACTTTGAACACTAAAACTTCAGATTTCTAGTTCAGAATAATAAGAAAAGGGATTTTTTGATGTTTCAAATTTCATTTAATAACTAGTCCATTGACTTTCCAAAGTCAATGCATTGATCTTAGATGTAAGACTATTTGGATAGTGAAATTTTCCAAATTAGAACAAGATTAACAAAATTGGCTGTACAGTGAATACTCATCAATTCCTGCAGAATTCTTCAGACTCTATCCCTTGTTCTGTCCAGGGTTAGATTTTGACTTGGCTAATCCTCTCCTTGATAAGAATCTCCCAATTATATTGCAAAGAAGTCAGTGGTCTAATTTGATAGATACTTTTCCAGTAGAGGTTACACAGTTTTCATGAGTGACTTCAGAGGCTTTCTTCCAAACATGTTTATCTTTTTTTGTGCCAACTATCTAATGCAGTGTCCCTTCACATTAATAATAATGCCCGTTTTAATTTCAGTAGGGCAGAAACCTGCAGAACCTTTAACACAACAAACCCTTGCTGACATAGTGCAGGTTGTACTTACGTCTGACCCAATTTACATTACAGGGAGATGAGATTATTTGGTAACGTTCATGGATATAGCATTCGATTCCTAGTAAACACCTTTGCTGTTTATTAAGCCTCATTGTCAATATACCATCTACAATCCAAGTGAATCATTCGTCCAAACTGCAATTTTCTTCCAGTGCCCGAACTCCATCTGATGGGAATGAGCATAGCCTGTGGGGCCATGCCAATTTATAGCCATAGGCTGGTTTTTGGATAAAGTTTGCTCTAAAATAGGAGACAAGCAAAACTGGGAAAAGAATGTACAGATTTGTCTAGGAAAAATAAACAGCTCTCCCAGTGAAAGAGGCCTTTTATTTTAGCTGTCTTCTCCAAAAAAACATCCCTCAGCCTTATGCCAGAGACTATGTCTAGTCTGTAGTATCCACATGTCTGACAGTATCTTCATAGTCACAGAGCTTCGAAGGATTCAGATTTGGCAGGACAATTACGAGACAGACCTATCTGAGTGGGATGGACATGAGTGACGTTCAGAGGAAAAGCAAGCTTGTCTCGCGTGTGGAGCAGATCGCTGTGCTGGCACTTTCCGATCCCTTTGTCAAGGCTTCCCCCTGACACACACTGCTTGCTCCCTCTGCTGTGCTCTCGTGTTCCTCATCGATTTAGGGCCCTCTTTTCTCATCTCTGGTACGTGTCCTTTATCAGTGGCAACAATTTTGTTATATTTTTATTTCCAGCTTTGGGGTTGATGAGGGAGAACTGCAAGGGGGGGAGGAAGGTGTCTATGGATATAGAAGGCAGAAATGTAAAAGTATGATAAAAAATAAATAACATTGCAACTTTTTCTTTTCTGAAGTGGAAAGTCAGAAAGTCCCAGACATCTTAGGGCGGGATTACCCTATGTATTGAGATATGGATAAGTGGGTCATTACCTGTAATATTATATACTTTCTTGTTTTACAATATAATCCTTGAAGATTTTTTTTTAATGTCAGAAATAAAGTTTCATTTACTCCAGGGATTACTATTTCACATCTCTCTGCCTGCAGGCAAGAGAAAGCAAAATTATTCCTTTTAATGAAATAACTGAAGCTGTTGTATTTGCCTTCCATAATTCATTAATAGGAACTTGTTTGGTCTCAGTAATTTTCTCTTGACACAGTGCAGTAAAATACACACAGCTTCACTACGGATGAAAGGATTCTCCAGAAAAGTAACAAAAAGCTCAAACAGAAAGCTCAATTCCACATTTTAGAAGCAGGCGTGTATCTGTTCCATCCCCATTGCTTTATTAAAGAACTGAGTGTACTGTCCAGGAAAGATAGAAAGAGACACACTTTATAAAATACAGCAATACATCTTTCATCTTCACTCCATGTGAGTATCTGGTCCTTGATGTGAGTATTTCACTGGACTAGAGGGCAATTTTTAATAGGTATATTTATCTATTTTTTTGTCTGTGTGCATGTGTGTGTGAATTGATGGAGGTACCCCCTAGCAAATACAGGCCGCTAAAATCTTATGATCTGTCTTAAGATTGGGAATGAACCTTAAACTACTGCTAACCACATATAATCCTTTAGACATGAACAGTCAACCAAGTCTGGGACTAGAGGTAGATCCAGCCGGGTCTACTCTGAACCCCATGACTCAATCGCAGGGTCTCCTTACCCTTTTTGTATTAGACATAAACCGTTGTCCAAGTCTGAGACTAAGATTGGATCCAGCCGGGTCTTTTCTGAACCTCGTGACTCAATGGGATGTTCTCCCTTAGCCTTTTTGTCCTCAGCCTCTGTATAAATCATTTCAACTCAATTCTAACATGACATCCTGTTTTCGGCTGGGACAGAGTTAATTTTCTTCCTAGTAGCTGGTATAGTGCTGTGTTTTGGATTTAGTATGAGAATAATGTTGATAACACACTCATGTTTTAGTTGTTGCTATGTAGTGTTTACACTAGTCAAGGACTTTTCAGCTTCCCATGCTCTTTTCCTTTGTATGCTTCATTCATGTAGCAAGTGATAGAGTGAACCTTGCTATCAAACTCTGTTAAGTTGCGCTTTTATAAATTTCTATCAAAATAATTTTCTGCTAATACCTTTGACAGTGATTCTTTAACCATTCGTGAGATCATCCCATAAAGCATTGGATGAAAGCCAATCTATCTAATTAACTAGTCAGCAACTGTGCTGACCAGGACTTTGTATCAGTGCTTGTTGAGTGCCAGGAAATTGGATCTGGGCTTCGATAGGGACAGATGAACTGTTAGTGTGTAAATTTCCTCAGATCACTACTAGTTACACATTTAGATGTCCACTGTGATACATCTATGGCACCTAAGGTGAAGGCTGTGAGTATTCTCAATGTGGTTGAATTAGGGATAGGAAAAGATTACATCCCTGACTATTTCCTGTAGCACCTCTTTATGGACCTGGTTCATTTGTGAACCTGCTGATACTGCCAGTCTCCATCAGCTACTCCAGCTTCAAGTTTCAGAAGATGTCAAAAACCCCCAAATTTCCTTGAAGCCCTGGCTTCCAGGTTGGGGACTCCAGCTCCTCTTTCCCATGCATTTTCTCTTTTTGGGGTAGGGTTGTGGTTTAACCCAGCAGGCAGCTAAACACCACACAGCCATTTGCTCACCCCTCTGCCCCCAGTGGAGTGGGGGAGAGAATCAGAGGGGAAAAAAAAAAAAAAGAAGCAAGATTTGTGCGTTGAGATAAAGACAGTTTAATAGGACAAAAAAGGAAGGGAAAAGAATAATAACAATAACAATAATAACAATAACAATGACAATAATAATGATAAAAGAATATACAAAATAAGTGATACACAATGCAATTGCTCACCACCCGCCGACTGATGCCTAGCCAGTCCCTGAGCAGCAGTCACCACCCACTGGCCAACTCCCCCCAGTTTATATACTGAGCATGACATCATATGGTACGGAATATCTCTTTGGCCAGTTTGGGTCAGCTGTCCTTGCTGTGCCCCTTCCCAGCTTCTTGCTGATAGGGCATGAGAAGCTGAAAACTTCTTGACTAGTGTAAGCACTACTTAGCAACAATTAAAACATCAGTGTGTTATCAACATTGTTCTCATCCTAAATCCAAAACACAGCACTATACCAGCTACTAGGAAGAAAATTAACTCTATCCCAGCTAAAACCAGGACAGACAGAGAGGCCACATAGGCAGTAAAATTTCTTCTGCTCCTTTTTTCCCAGCCTTTCCAAGGAGGGGAAAGGAAAATGCACCACTGAGCAGGCACAGGAGAAGGAGTGAGATCTGGAGTGTCTTTTACTTGGAGGCTATTTGGCGATCCAAGTCAGCTTTGGTTGTGCTTAAAGCTGACATTACAAGCTTTTATTATTTGGGGCAGTTAATATTTACTATCACGTCTTGGAGGAATCAGTTTTTAAAACTGCAAGATCCATTTAGCAGGTGTTGGTATGGAAAAATAATTGCACTCCTACATGAGCCATGATACCTTACCCGCGTAGGCAAGTCAGCCCCTTCTCTGTGTGGTGCATTACTTACCCTGTGCTGCATGCAAGAGATTCCTACTTTACTGCTATCACTGGAAAAGTTCTTCGCAAGTTCAAAGACAAAAGTGTATCTAGCACAGGCATGGCTAGAAATTTGTACTTCAGTAATCAGGAATGCGCTGTTAAAATCTGCAGAACTGTCAGTTTTGGAACTAACTGGTTTTTTCAAAGTCTCCCATTTGACTATTGAAATTTACTTTTTTTTTCAGTAAAATTCTCTGAGGTAAAAGAAATGCGTTTTAAAACAATGTACATGCCTGTGCAGAAATCCGAACAACACCAAATACACTTAAGGAAACAGTAACTCCTTCACACTACATGAGTTATTTACTACTTTGCTAAACGAGCATTGCATATCTCAAGCAGTTTCCTCTTCAGTGACCCTCTCTAGTGCCCGGTCAATTTAGTGGAAAAATACCCACTTGAAATCGATGAGAACAGAATCACGCACACAGTGTGCAAAGAACTCTGTAAATAAACAAATCTGCCATCCCCATTCAGTCCTAGGCTCTGAGCAGCTAGCGTTAGGAGACATTTAGTTTTGCTTAGGGCAGTATGATGAGTCTAACAGCTTTCAATCCGTTTTTCACTTCAATCTGTGATAACATTTGCTAGCACTAAAGAATTGTTACAATGAAGCAAAATATGTGCTGCTTTTTTTTTTTTAATATGTATTTTCTAGTAAAAGAATGTCACAGACAGTGCAGCTGGACAGTGCGTCCTGCTCTGAGCCGGCTCAAGGCTTCCTTGGGGTGCAGAGGGAGCTGGGAACCCACCACGGGCTGGACTGCACCTCTGCAGCCACCCACTGCAGATGTGCTGGGATGGACAAGCAGAGGCACATCTCTGCAAAATGAGTCTGCTGTTCTCAGGAGATGGAAACATCCTCCCCATCCCAGGACTAGCCACTCTCCTCCACACCTTGGCAGCAAAGTAGGTGGTGCGTCCATTTGGGGCCCCTCAGTAATTTGCTCCTCTAAGGTAAACTGCTCGCCTTGCTGGAGCCTAGATTTGGCCCTAGTCATGTCAGATGGCTGGATTTGTGACAAAATAATATAATTCATATTTCATTTTACTTAATTTGCCAAAATGTCTCTTTCTAGGGCTGCAGCAAAAGAAGTTTTCAGCATAACTTTCCTATAAAGGAAGAGTTGGATCTTGTATGTACCATTAAAAGAAAACAGTGCATGGTAGCACCAACACTGACATTTTAAGAATAATAACATCATGTCAAGCTTCGAGGTCATTTGAAGTTCATCACATGCTCAGTTAGTACCAAATGCTTGTCTAATGTACTTGCTGATGTCTGAGGCTTTATGTAAGTTCAGATATAATGGGTGATCACAGATGTGTGTGTTAGAGAACATCAGGATCCCAGAGCATTGAGTGGGTGTGCTACAGCAAATACTACGGTTTGTTTACGAATTTGACTCTTCAGAGTGGTTTTTGTTCAATAAACTGTAATAAAGTGTAAGGAAATAATAAAATAGGGTCCACTCTGTATAGTTGAAAGTTTGAGAAATTTTGGACTTGAGTCTGGATCCTTCAGAAAGCTCTGTGTGGATACATCTCATAAAGTCCTATCAATTATGTCACATGCAAAGTCTGACTAACTTCCCAGCTATAAATTAAACTCTGAGTCTATTTTTCTCATTAAAATGGTTTCAGCTATTTCTTCACAAGCACTGTACTGCACTGATGCCTTCCGCAGTACTGTATGTGTTCTGGACACAGTCTTTTAAAATATTTGCCTTGTGGTCATTTTTCTAAGCTGCTGGGCACTGGGTGGTATGTGTGGTGGTAGTGTTTTCTCACTAGCCAGATTTTTTGCTAGAGTAGACCAAAAAGAGAGGCATTTCTGTAATTTTGTAGTTAACTAATAACAGATCTTAAACCCATTTCTATTCATTGAGGATATGTCTTTAAGACCCATTTAACTATTCAAGGTAGACCTTAAGATCTCCCAGGGGTGTAAGCCTGTTAAATGAGCAAAAACTCAAACTGGTTTTGAGGGCTTTTGTGTCAAGCACTGCCTTATGTCTTTTGATGTACCTGGCAGAGCAGGTTAGCAGAGGTGCTGGGAGTTGAAGATGATGGCCCTTTGCCTATGCAGTTCACCCACCAGGCATGTTGCAGTTGCAAGGCAAAACACTTGAGCTTATGCCTCTCGGAGAGATGTTTACCCAGCCACTGTCTTACTAGGGCTTAATGAATTTCTGCATGTTGCGGTTGTGAAGGCGCAGTCATTTAGTGCATTTAGTGATGCATGATCCCACAGTAACCTTGGGAAGGTCTGGACCTTCAGGCACTGCCATTTCACTGAGACGATTCAGGTAGGAATCTCTCTTGTCTTTGCATTTTTTCAGCAGTCCTCTGCCCACTGTGACTTGTGGCAGTGCCATCTGCCCTGAGTCAGGGGCACTGGCACAGGGAAGAAACTGCTTTAAATTTTAGGACTGTTTGTCAGCTTTCTACTCTGTGCCAAGACTGAAGGGCATTTTAGGCTTGATCTTGGCTTGATGATAAAGGTAAGAGGGCATTTTGGATGAAATTCTTACTTTATACAAAGTGTAGCCTTTGGCCCTGTTCATGCAGCCTGCTCCTTGGTTTGCCTGCCAGGACTCATTTGCCACCCTGTGTCTGCAAGGGGATGCATGGCCTGACAAGCAGTGGTAAAACCCTACTTCCAAGTACAGCAGCTTTGCAGGAACTGTGTATCATAGCAAAAATAAATTATTTGGACAGGTACATATGGCTTGAAGTTGTTGTTAGATATCTACTGTGTTAAATAACTCTTCTGCTAGGCACTAAGTAATGAAATAAATAGTAAGTAATAAAAAATGTCGAATTCAATTTTTTTGTTTCAAAAAGCTTCCCAAATCTCAGTCTTACTGGAAAATTCTTGACTAGTTGTATCAGAGAGCAAGCCTGGTTCCCTAATTCTCAGCCTCAGTGCTCCTTAAAGCAAGTAACAAATGGTTCTCAAAGGGTCCTGTGTTGGTGGAGAATCATGAGTGCCTCTTCCTTGATTCTCAAGGTCTTTGATGTCCCTTATAACAGGAGGGAAGCAGATGGCAGTGTAGGGCTCTGGTGTTGTCCAATATTTGTCCCTGATAGTGAAATGTTCTGTTGGGAATCTTGGTCATAACAGTTCTGCTGGTGAATGTTATATGCAGAAAGAAAAATTGGCCTTCAGACCAATGAAAAGACAATTATAAAACTCAGAAAGCCCTGAATAATCCAGATATACACAAATGTGCACACTAAATGGATATTGGTGGAGTGGGAGACAGGACCTGCATATCTTTCTTCATCAGATTGCCTGACTGAATTAAAGACCAAACCTTGCTTACCTTATCTGGTTTCTGAAAATTTCTATTAGCAGAAGTAGTAACTCTATCTGAGCAGTTCATTCCTTCTCTGGAAAAATGCTGATGTTGCAGTGGCGTTTTTTTTTATTTTTTAGATAGATACAATAGAAAATGAAAAATCTCTGGAGGTCTGCTTCAGTTTATTATATATAGGAACTTTAAATATACAGCAATTAAGGAACAAACTTCTCTTTGCCCCTAGCGAATAAGAGGGAATCTGAAAGGGAGAGAGCACGCAGCAGTGTTGTGCTTTTGCTAGACTTAACTGGACTGCCACGTAGTATTTTATTTTGGTGCAAGGCAGGTATAAGGTGCTACCTGAACTGTAATGTTTTCCACCCACTTGGCACTGTTGAAGGCCTGGAAGAAATGCAGGCAAAAATGGAGAATGTAAACACGTCTTAGTGCAAGGGCTAAATACACCTGTGTGTGCAGCCTTTGCAGCCTTGTGCCTGTGCAAACAATCGCAATGAGAGCTGGAAGGGGAGGAAGCAAGGAAGCTCCTTGTCTCACCTGCGCAGAAAACTGGCCAGCACTGAGAGCGAGAGTGGGGGTATCTGCATGGCATGGGGTGTACGAGCATCCCTCTGCTTTCCCTAGAGTCAAGCACCTCCCAGAGTGCTCTCTACGAGCTGAAGGGGTAAACATTTTGTGTGCGTCTTTGTGTGTGCGTGTCTGCGGACATAGAGAGACATTAGCTCTTCAGGTATAAAATCGGTCTTCCTTGCATAACTTACTTTAGAGCAAATCACTGATTTTTAGGCTCATCCCATAAAGCTTTGACAATCGGCTATGACTATATCACTGCATTCAGCATAAGGTGTAGTTCTCCCATTTAAAGACAACACCCATGGATGAAACTTCGCAGTGTGAGGGTTACTGCATACTGCAAAAAGCAAAAAGCAAAACAGTTCACGTTGTGTCTCCCTTCCCATTACAACATCCAACACAAAATCCAGCCAAGTGTCCCCGTGAGTCACTGTCCAGTAATTAATCTCTGCTATGCCAAAGGCATTCAAAACCACAGAATAGAATCACTCAGGGGAATACTGTATTAGCTGGAAATTAAAGTTTAAAAGGCTCTAGCTCTTGTTTCTCTTGTGGCTGCTACTTTAAAAATATTTCTAAGTGGAAAATGGAAACTTGCTGTTATGGAGGGGAGGGGAAAAGGGGAATTGACTATTCCTCTGTGACTTAAAATGGTTGTTCGACAACAACAAAACCAGGGACAATCACGAGACACTAATGCATAAAGTGTCTCTAGAAAATAAGCAGCTCATTAAGGAAAATAAAAAATGTTATTCCTGCCTAATTATTAGGAACTTGTTCAAACAGGGGACAATACCAGCTGGGTAGTTTTATCTCATTGATGGCTTTCTTAATGATTTTTTTTTTAAAGCAGTGGACCTGGAAACCCTTTGAATTATTAATTCAATTCTTGCCCAAAGCAAGAAGGTCTATCAGATTTTCAGTTTTATGCTGTGATTCCCTTGGACGTATTTCACCAAGGGTATAAATCTGTCTTGTCTGCAGGCCCTCTCTGCAGGGTGAAAAGAGGTCCTGCTTTGTCACGCTCCTGTTCCTAGTCCCTAAATGAAGGAGTACCTTGACAGCACATCTGAGTTATGCCCTGAGTTTACTAGAGGTAACCTCTGCTGTTTGTGCGGATGACCAGAGCTGCAACATAAATGCTTTTGTGAGAACTGGGGGGGGTCTGCAGAGATGGTCCAAATCTCCTGGGAAATCTAGGTCCATCCCTATGAATATATTCCCTGTTTACTTCCTTATCTGGGAAAATCCCCCCCTTGTTTTCTAGAAAATACCCTCCCCTTGTTTTGGGCTTTCTTTGCTCTAAGACTCCTCAGGCAAGTAGATGCTGTGTCTGAGGTGAGCTGTATGCCGTTCAGCAATCACCTGGAGCCAGAAAGATTTTCATTCAGCATTTGTGTTTCAGCTGGATGGCTCTGTGTAACACAGCCCCCCCCTCCCATGCTCAGCACTGAGCCTGGTGCCACCTGGTTCGTGTGGCACCTTCTGAAAGGGCCAGCTCCGTGCCTCCTACTTTCCCAGCAAACTAGTAACAGTAATGAACAATAATATTATGGGCAATTTAAAAAGCATATGAGCAGCTTACTAACTACCAGTGTGTGTCCAGAGAGTGCCAGAACAGATTGCATTTTACCTTGTTATAATTTTTTTTAATGCATATACTTAATTTCACGATGGTTGGCTCTGGCTTTCACTGAATGTAACTGCTATTTCTGTAGCTCCTCTTTAGTACCAATATCAGTATTTCTGGCACCACATCTGTGCATTTTCTTGCAGTCAAGTGGAAATGCATGATTCGCCTGCAGGCTGCCAGAAAAGTTCCTCTGACCTCATGGTGAGTGCTGTTGCCATCGTCTTTGTCCATGTGCTGGTGTTGCATACTCTTACAAAGTGCTGTAATCCATTACAGTTGTTGTATTGCTTTCCAAATGCTGGGCATTTTGTTGGCCCATGCTGTTTGCCAGAGCATGTGTAGCCCCACATGATATGTTTATATTTTTTGTGAGCTCTAACACCAAGCTCCACATTCTCTTCTGCCTGAAGGTTTTGATTTGTTTTGTTTTGTTTCAATGGACATTATTAAAAAAGAACCCTAAATTACAGCAACATAACATTATCAGTCCT
>NW_027441706.1:0-25552 GCF_964195595.1 Calonectris borealis
AGTGCCCCCCCAGTGCCCCCCCCAGTACCCCCATTATTTCCCAGTGTCTCCCAGTGCCCCCATTATCTCCCACAGGAGCTCCCCCCACCCAGAGCCCCCCCAATACTTACCAGTGCCCCCCCCCAGGACATTCCAGTGCCCCCCCAGTTCCTCCCAGTACCCCACCAGCCCTCTGCAATCAACCCTAGATGCCCCCCAATACTGACCAGTGCCTCCCAATAGCAACTGGAAACGACCCCCCCAAACACCCCCTTCCCCCCCAAATCCACAGCCCAGGACCCCCCGGCACCCCAAAACCCCCCAAAGCCCCCCAAATCTTCACCCTGAGGCTTTGGGGGGGGCAGGAGACCCCCAAATTCCCCCCAAAACCCCCAAACACCCCCTTTTCCCCCCAACTTCTGCACCCCAAGACCCCGCTCCAGCCCCCAGCACCCCAAAACCCCCCAAATCCTCACCTGGAGGGGCCCCAACCCATTGCCACGTCCAACTTTGGGGCTTTTGGGGGCCATCAGAGGGCGCAAGACCAGGGGGAGCCCCCCAAAACCCCAAACCCCCCCTTTTCCCCCCAACCTTCCCCTCCCAAGACCCCACTCCAGCCCCCAGCACCCCAAAACCCCCTCAACCCCCCCCAAATCCTCACCTGGAGGGGCTTGAGGGGCTCCAAGCCTTCACCATCCCCAACCTTGGGGCTTTCTGAGGCCATCAAAGGGCGCAAGACCAGCAGGAACCCCCCAAAAAAGCCCCAACACCCCCTTTCCCCCCAACCTTCACCTCCAAACACCCCACTCCAGCCCCCAGCACCCCAAAACCCCCCAAATCCTCACCTGGAGGGGCCCCAACCCATTGCCACGTCCAACCTTGGGGCTTTTTGGGGCCATCAAAGGGCGCAAGACCAGGAGGAGCCCCCCAAAAACCCCAAACACCCCCTTTTCCCCAACCTTCACCTCCAAACACCCCACTCCAGCCCCCAGCACCCCAAAACCCCCAAATCCTCACCTGGAGGGGCCCCAACCCATTGCCACGTCCAACCTTGGGGCTTTTTGGGGCCATCAAAGGGCGCAAGACCAGCAGGAGCCCCCCAAAAACCCCAAACACCCCCTTTTCCCCCAACCTTCCCCTCCCAAGACCCCACAACAACCCCCAGCACCCCAAAACCCCCTCAACCCCCCCCAAATCCTCACCTTGAGGGGCTTGAGGGGCTCCAAGCCTTCACCATCCCCAACCTTGGGGCTTTTTGGGGCCATCAGAGGGCGCAAGACCAGCAGGAACCCCCCAAAAACCCCAAACACCCCCTTTCCCCCCAACCTTCACCTCCCAACACCCCACAGCAACCCCCAGCACCCCAAAATCCCCCAAATCCTCACCTGGAGGGGCCCCAACCCATTGCCACGTCCAACCTTGGGGCTTTTTGGGGCCATCAAAGGGCACAAGACCAGGAGGAGCCCCCCAAAAAAGCCCCAACACCCCCTTTCCCCCCAACCTTCGCCTCCCAAGACCCCACTCCAGCCCCCAGCACCCCAAAATCCCCTCAACCCCCCCCCAAATCCTCACCTTGAGGGGCTTGAGGGTCCCCAACCCATTGCTACGTCCAACCTTGGGGCTTTTGGGGGCCATCAAAGGGCGCAAGACCAGGAGGAGCCCCCCAAAAACCCCAAACACCCCCTTTCCCCCCAACCTTCACCTCCCAACACCCCACAGCAACCCCCAGCACCCCAAAATCCCCCAAATCCTCACCTGGAGGGGCCCCAACCCATTGCCACGTCCAACCTTGGGGCTTTTTGGGGCCATCAAAGGGCACAAGACCAGGAGGAGCCCCCCAAAAAAGCCCCAACACCCCCTTTCCCCCCAACCTTCGCCTCCCAAGACCCCACTCCAGCCCCCAGCACCCCAAAATCCCCTCAACCCCCCCCCAAATCCTCTCCTTGAGGGGCTTGAGGGTCCCCAACCCATTGCTACGTCCAACCTTGGGGCTTTTGGGGGCCATCAAAGGGCGCAAGACCAGGAGGAGCCCCCCAAAAACCCCAAACACCCCCTTTCCCCCCAACCTTCACCTCCAAACACCCCACTCCAGCCCCCAGCACCCCAAAACCCCCCAAATCCTCACCTGGAGGGGCCCCAACCCATTGCTACGTCCAACCTTGGGGCTTTTGGGGGCCATCAAAGGGCGCAAGACCAGGAGGAGCCCCCCAAAAAAGCCCCAACACCCCCTTTCCCCCCAACCTTCGCCTCCCAAGACCCCACAACAACCCCCAGCACCCCAAAACCCCCTCAACCCCCCCCAAATCCTCACCTTGAGGGGCTTGAGGGGCTCCAAGCCTTCACCATCCCCAACCTTGGGGCTTTTTGGGGCCATCAAAGGGCGCAAGACCAGGAGGAGCCCCCCAACAAGCCCCAAACACCCCCTTTTCCCCCAACCTTCGCCTCCCAAGACCCCACAACAACCCCCAGCACCCCAAAAACCCCTCAACCCCCCCCAAATCCTCTCCTTGAGGGGCTTGAGGGCTCCAAGCCTTCACCATCCCCAACCTTGGGGCTTTTTGGGGCCATCAAAGGGCTCAAGACCAGGGGGAGCCCCCCAAAACCCCCAAACACCCCCTTTTCCCCCAACCTTCCCCTCCCAAGACCCCACTCCAGCCCCCAGCACCCCAAAACCCCCCAAATCCTCACCTTGAGTGGCTTGAGGGGCTCCAGGCCGTTACCATCGGCCCCCTCCTCGCCGCCCTTCTTGCCCCGTCCCCGTCCTCGTCCCCGGGGCTTTTTGGGTCCGTCGGGGGCCAGGAGACCAGCGGGAACCCCCCAACAAGTCCCAACACCCCCTTTCACCCCAACCTTCACCTCCAAACACCCCACAACGACTGCCAGCACCCCAAAACCCCCCAAATCCTCACCTGGAGGGGCTTGAGGGGCCCCAACCCACTGCTACGTCCAACCTTGGGGCTTTTTGGGGCCATCAGAGGGCGCAAGACCAGCAGGAACCCCCCAAAAAAGCCCAAACACCCCCTTTTCCCCCAACCTTCGCCTCCCAAGACCCCACTCCAGCCCCCAGCACCCCAAAACCCCCTCAACCCCCCCAAATCCTCACCTTGAGGGGCTTGAGGGGCTCCAAGCCTTCACCATCCCCAACCTTGGGGCTTTTTGGGGCCATCAAAGGGCGCAAGACCAGGAGGAGCCCCCCAACAAGCTCAAAACACCCCCTTTCCCCCCAACCTTCCCCTCCCAAG
Source organism: Calonectris borealis (assembly GCF_964195595.1). NCBI lineage: Eukaryota > Metazoa > Chordata > Aves > Procellariiformes > Procellariidae > Calonectris > Calonectris borealis. The sequence continues at coordinate 3,222 of NW_027441706.1, forward strand.
ACCCCACTCCAGCGCCCAGCACCCCAAAACCCCCCAAATCCTCACCTGGAGGGGCCCCAACCCATTGCTACGTCCAACCTTGGGGCTTTTTGGGGCCATCAGAGGACGCAAGACCAGGAGGAGCCCCCCAACAAGCCCCAACACCCCCTTTCCCCCCAACCTTCACCTCCAAACACCCCACTCCAGCGCCCAGCACCCCAAAACCCCCCAAATCCTCACCTGGAGGGGCCCCAACCCATTGCCACGTCCAACCTTGGGGCTTTTTGGGGCCATCAGAGGGCGCAAGACCAGCAGGAACCCCCCAAAAACCCCAAACACCCCCTTTCCCCCCAACCTTCACCTCCAAACACCCCACTCCAGCCCCCAGCACCCCAAAACCCCCTCAACCCCCCCCAAATCCTCACCTTGAGGGGCTTGAGGGGCTCCAAGCCTTCACCATCCCCAACCTTGGGGCTTTTTGGGGCCATCAAAGGGCGCAAGACCAGGAGGAGCCCCCCAACAAGCCCCAAACCCCCCCTTTTCCCCCCAACCTTCCCCTCCCAAGACCCCACTCCAGCCCCCAGCACCCCAAAACCCCCTCAACCCCCCCCAAATCCTCACCTTGAGGGGCTTGAGGGGCTCCAAGCCTTCACCATCCCCAACCTTGGGGCTTTTTGGGGCCATCAAAGGGCGCAAGACCAGGAGGAGCCCCCCAACAAGCCCCAACACCCCCTTTCCCCCCAACCTTCCCCTCCCAAGACCCCACTCCAGCCCCCAGCACCCCAAAACCCCCCAAATCCTCACCTTGAGGGGCTTGAGGGGCTCCAGGCCGTTACCATCGGCCCCCTCCTCGCCGCCCTTCTTGCCCCGTCCCCGTCCTCATCCCCAGGGCTTTTTGGGTCCGTCGGGGGCCAGGAGACCAGCGGGAACCCCCCAACAAGTCCCAACACCCCCTTTCACCCCAACCTTCACCTCCAAACACCCCACAACGACTGCCAGCACCCCAAAACCCCCCAAATCCTCACCTGGAGGGGCCCCAACCCATTGCCACGTCCAACCTTGGGGCTTTTTGGGGCCATCAGAGGACGCAAGACCAGGAGGAGCCCCCCAACAAGCCCCAACACCCCCTTTTCCCCCAACCTTCACCTCCCAACACCCCACTCCAGCCCCCAGCACCCCAAAACCCCCTCAAGCCCCCCCAAATCCTCACCTTGAGGGGCTTGAGGGGCTCCAAGCCTTCACCATCCCCAACCTTGGGGCTTTTTGGGGCCATCAAAGGGCGCAAGACCAGGAGGAGCCCCCCAACAAGCCCCAACACCCCCTTTTCCCCCAACCTTCACCTCCAAACACCCCACTCCAGCCCCCAGCACCCCAAAACCCCCTCAACCCCCCCCAAATCCTCTCCTTGAGGGGCTTGAGGGGCTCCAAGCCTTCACCATCCCCAACCTTGGGGCTTTTTGGGGCCATCAGAGGGCGCAAGACCAGCAGGAACCCCCCAAAAAAGCCCCAACACCCCCTTTCCCCCCAACCTTCACCTCCAAACACCCCACTCCAGCCCCCAGCACCCCAAAACCCCCTCAACCCCCCCCAAATCCTCTCCTTGAGGGGCTTGAGGGGCTCCAAGCCTTCACCATCCCCAACCTTGGGGCTTTCTGAGGCCATCAAAGGGCGCAAGACCAGGAGGAGCCCCCCAACAAGCCCCAAACCCCCCCTTTTCCCCCCAACCTTCCCCTCCCAAGACCCCACTCCAGCCCCCAGCACCCCAAAACCCCCTCAACCCCCCCCAAATCCTCACCTTGAGGGGCTTGAGGGGCTCCAAGCCTTCACCATCCCCAACCTTGGGGCTTTTTGGGGCCATCAAAGGGCGCAAGACCAGCAGGAGCCCCCCAAAAAAGCCCCAACACCCCCTTTCCCCCCAACCTTCACCTCCAAACACCCCACTCCAGCCCCCAGCACCCCAAAACCCCCCAAATCCTCACCTTGAGGGGCTTGAGGGGCTCCAGGCCGTTACCATCGGCCCCCTCCTCGCCGCCCTTCTTGCCCCGTCCCCGTCCTCGTCCCCAGGGCTTTTTGGGTCCGTCGGGGGCCAGGAGACCAGCGGGAACCCCCCAACAAGTCCCAACACCCCCTTTCACCCCAACCTTCACCTCCAAACACCCCACAACCACTGCCAGCACCCCAAAACCCCCCAAATCCTCACCTGGAGGGGCTTGAGGGGCCCCAACCCATTGCTACGTCCAACTTTGGGGCTTTTTGGGGCCATCAGAGGATGCAAGACCAGGAGGAGCCCCCCAACAAGCCCCAACACCCCCTTTTCCCCCAACCTTCACCTCCAAACACCCCACTCCAGCCCCCAGCACCCCAAAACCCCCTCAAGCCCCCCCAAATCCTCACCTTGAGGGGCTTGAGGGGCTCCAAGCCTTCACCATCCCCAACCTTGGGGCTTTTTGGGGCCATCAAAGGGCGCAAGACCAGGAGGAGCCCCCCAAAAACCCCAAACACCCCCTTTTCCCCCAACCTTCCCCTCCCAAGACCCCACTCCAGCCCCCAGCACCCCAAAACCCCCCAAATCCTCACCTGGAGGGGCCCCAACCCATTGCTACGTCCAACCTTGGGGCTTTTTGGGGCCATCAGAGGGCGCAAGACCAGGAGGAGCCCCCCAACAAGCCCCAACACCCCCTTTTCCCCCAACCTTCACCTCCAAACACCCCACTCCAGCCCCCAGCACCCCAAAACCCCCTCAACCCCCCCCAAATCCTCACCTGGAGGGGCTTGAGGGGCTCCAAGCCTTCACCATCCCCAACCTTGGGGCTTTTTGGGGCCATCAGAGGACGCAAGACCAGCAGGAACCCCCCAAAAAAGCCCCAACACCCCCTTTCCCCCCAACCTTCACCTCCAAACACCCCACTCCAGCCCCCAGCACCCCAAAACCCCCCAAATCCTCACCTTGAGGGGCTTGAGGGGCTCCAGGCCGTTACCATCGGCCCCCTCCTCGCCGCCCTTCTTGCCCCGTCCCCGTCCTCGTCCCCAGGGCTTTTTGGGTCCGTCGGGGGCCAGGAGACCAGCGGGAACCCCCCAACAAGTCCCAACACCCCCTTTCACCCCAACCTTCACCTCCAAACACCCCACAACCACTGCCAGCACCCCAAAACCCCCCAAATCCTCACCTGGAGGGGCTTGAGGGGCCCCAACCCATTGCTACGTCCAACTTTGGGGCTTTTTGGGGCCATCAGAGGACGCAAGACCAGGAGGAGCCCCCCAACAAGCCCCAACACCCCCTTTTCCCCCAACCTTCACCTCCAAACACCCCACTCCAGCCCCCAGCACCCCAAAACCCCCTCAACCCCCCCCAAATCCTCTCCTTGAGGGGCTTGAGGGGCTCCAAGCCTTCACCATCCCCAACCTTGGGGCTTTTTGGGGCCATCAAAGGGCGCAAGACCAGGAGGAGCCCCCCAAAAACCCCAAACACCCCCTTTCCCCCCAACCTTCCCCTCCCAAGACCCCACTCCAGCCCCCAGCACCCCAAAACCCCCCAAATCCTCACCTGGAGGGGCCCCAACCCATTGCTACGTCCAACCTTGGGGCTTTTTGGGGCCATCAGAGGACGCAAGACCAGGGGGAGCCCCCCAACAAGCCCCAACACCCCCTTTCCCCCCAACCTTCCCCTCCCAACACCCCACTCCAGCCCCCAGCACCCCAAAACCCCCTCAAGCCCCCCCAAATCCTCTCCTTGAGGGGCTTGAGGGGCTCCAAGCCTTCACCATCCCCAACCTTGGGGCTTTCTGGGGCCATCAGAGGGCGCAAGACCAGCAGGAACCCCCCAAAAAAGCCCCAACACCCCCTTTCCCCCCAACCTTCACCTCCAAACACCCCACTCCAGCCCCCAGCACCCCAAAACCCCCCAAATCCTCACCTTGAGTGGCTTGAGGGGCTCCAGGCCGTTACCATCGGCCCCCTCCTCGCCGCCCTTCTTGCCCCGTCCCCGTCCTCGTCCCCGGGGCTTTTTGGCTCCGTCGGGCGCCAGAAGACCGGGAGGTTCGGCCAAAGGTCGGATGCGGGGTCGCCCTCGGGGTCGGGGGGGTCCTTCCCGTTTGGGTTTGGTGGGTTTGCGCCCCCGTTTTTTGGGTCCGGGATGGGGTCCGGGGTGGGGACAGAAATCGATGTCCCCCATGGGGCTGAGGCTGGGTCGGGCTCGGCAGCTGGAGATGAGGTCGGGGAGGAGATCGGGCAAGCGGCGGCTGTTGAGGCGGATGTCGGCGGGGACGTCGGCTTTGTCCTCGTCGTCCTCGAATTCGTATTCTTGGGCGTAGGTTTTTTTGGGGGGGGGGAAGGGGTCGCGTTTGCGGAGGAGGTGAAAGGACGAAGTTTTGAGGAGTTTTTTGGGTTTGGAAGAACAAAAAAGAGGAGCGGTCAAAGGGGGTTTGGTTCCTTCGCCCGTGCTTTGGATCAAACCCAAAGGTTCGGCGTTGACGGTGGAGGGTAACTCGTGTTTGGGGGGGTCCAAAGTTAACGGGGGGGCTTCACCGCCCGCCCCCTCGGCTGGACAAAAAGCGGGGTAACTCTGTCCCATGTCGTAAGGTGGAGCCTTCAAAGCTTCGCCTCGAGGTTCCAGCCCCCCGGTTCCTTCCTCTTCCTCTTCCTCGGTGCTTTTAGGGAAATCTTCGGGGGGGGGACCGAACATGTCCTCCATCCCGGGGAAAAAACCCCGGTCCTCGTCCTGCAGCAAAGCGTCGGGGAAGCAGATGGAGGTGAGGGGGACGAAACGGTTTTTGCCCCCCGCCGGGCTCCCCCCCTCGACGAATTGGTCCTTGGCTTCCAACGGAGCGGGGGCAACCGTCGGCCCCCCTTCGGGATCCAGGAGATGACCTGGGGGTCCCTGAACCCCCCCGCTTTGGCCTAAATGAGGTTCTAAACCCAAAGGGGGTTCTAAAAAATCTTGGATTTCTTGGGGGGCCGGTAAAACCTCCATGGGTTCGGGGGGTAACGGCGGGGGGGCCTGGGGGTCCAACCCTTGCGAGCGGACGTGGGCTTGGTGGAGGTGGGCTTCCAGCAGCAGTTGAGGGGAGGGGGCGGCCGGGGGGGCCGGGGGGGCCGGGGGGGCCGGGGGGGGAGGCGGAGGGGGCGGCGGGGGGGGCGGCATCCGTTGTTGTTCCAAGAGGTGGACGTCGAGGGGGGGTCTGCCCTTGGGGCGGGGGTGGAGTTGGCTTTGGGTGTGGGTCAGGACGGAGGGGAGGAGAGACCCCCCCGGGACCGGTACGGCTACCGGTACCACCGGTACCGGCCCTAATTCGGGGGGGGGGTCCAATAAAAGACCGTGGGGTTCCAAGGGGGGTCCCTCGGCCACCAATCGCCCGTGCTCGGGGGTCTTGGGGAGGTAAGGGTGGGGTTGGCCCAATTCTTTGCCGGCGGTTAAATGCTCGGCCGGTTTCTTTAATTCCTGCCCGTAGGAATCGAGGGGGGGGGGTTGGTGGCCGTAATGGACCACCGAGGTAGCCGCTAGCCCCTCGCCCCCCCCGCCGGCCCCCCCGCCGGCCCCCCGATATTCTTTCCCTCGTTCGGGTTTTTTCTTTTCTTTCAACAAAGCCAATTCCAAAGCCGCCGGCCCTTCCAGATTGGAATTGGGCCGGATCACGCTCTGTAACTGGTATCGCTCCTCGGCTTTTCCCAACCCCCCGTAGCCCCCCAAACTTTTCCCGGCCCCTCCTCGTTCCTCGCAAGCCCCCAACCCCTCGCTCGGCCCGCGGGGGGGGCTGGGGGCTTGGAGGAGATGTTGGATGAGAAAATCCTCGTCCTCGCTGCGTTCGGCCGCCAGCAGCTCCGCGTCCCCTTTCCCTCCTTTGCCGAAAGCGGGGGGTCGGTCTAAGCCCCCCGGCCCCCCGCCGTAAGCCGGCGGCATAAAAGAAGGAGATAAAACGTTCCCTAAATATTTTTGGGATTGACCCGGGGAAGCCCCGCTTTGGGGGCGCGGGGCCGGAGGGGATTGAAGAGGTCGGATAATGGGGGATGGGCTGGACCCCCCTAAACCGGCGTAGGGGAGGGGGGCCGGCATGGCGGGCGAGTGGCCGGTGCTGTAACTGAGGGAGGGGCTGGCGGTGGGTAACCCCTGGGAGGGGGGCGGGGGGCCGTACCCCGACGTTTGCCCCCCCTCGGGTTGGACCCCGTAAGGCAACGCCTGGAGTTGCTCGGGGGAATAGGTTTGACCTTGGCTAACGCAAGGTTGCAAGCCCTGGCCACCTTGCCCCCCGCCTTGCCCCCCAGTTGGGTAACTGGGAGCTTTACCCCCCAATTCCCCCCCTTGCCCCCCGCTGAAAGCCCCGGCGGGTTGCCCGCCGCCCCCTAAATTTTGAGGGGGCGGGGGATTAGCGCCGTAAGCGGTAGCCGGCCCCATGGCTAGTAAATTGGGAGGTTGGCCAGGAGAATAAGCCGGGGACTGGCTGGCGATGACGGAGCTGGGTTTGGGGGTGCTGGGGGTGTAGCTGCTTTGACATTTGGGGGTGGCGGTGGAACGAGGGGTCTGGCGGGAAGCCGAATAACTTTTCGATTTGCCGGCGCCGTTGCCGGCGCCGCCCGTCGTCGCACCGCCGCCGCTACCGCCGTTACCGCCGTTACCGCCGCCGCTACCGCCGGAATACGCCGGCGATTGGATGATGGGTCGATAACTTTGAGCTGGTTCCGGTCGAGGAGCCGTCGGATTTTTGGGAGGTTGTTGGGAACCCTCGGAAGCGGCGGGAGATTGGTCACCCAGAGGGCTACAGGAAAGCGGAGCGCGGTGCGACATTTGTTGGTAGGTACCGCCGCAGCTCAGGTAGTGTTGGAGGCTGTGCGCGGCGGGCGGGAGTTGCGGTTGTGCGCCGGCCGGGCGTTGGTAGTGTTTGATGACGCTGTCTTGCCGAGGGACGGCGCGGTCGCTTCCTCCTCCCCCTCCTCCTCCTCCTCCTCCTCCTCCTCCTCCTCCTCCTCCTCCGAAAACCGAAGCGTTGTAAAGTTGCGCCGGTTGTTCCGTCGGGGCGGTTAAGGGAGCCGAAAGTAAATTAAACTGGGAGGAACTGGGAGGTCCTCGATAAGCCGAACTTTGCGGGGGTAAACCCGAACTTAAAACGGCGCTGCCCAAGCGTTCGAATCCCAGGGAGGGGGGGACGCTCCCCTGGGTGGGTTTGATGTGGAGGAGGGGGTCGTGGGGGGAGAGGAGCCCGTTGGAGCCGGGGCTGAAGGCGGCCTCGGGGAGGCTGAGGGGGGAGCTGACCGGGAAGCTTCGCCCGCTGAAGGAGGCCGGGTGCTGGTAGGCGCTGAGCGCCGAGGAGGAGGGGAAGGTTCCCGAACCCGGTAACGCTCCCGAGATGAATAATTCGGCCGGCGCTGGAGTGTGCATGGCTGGGGGGGGGAGAAAAGGGGGTGAGGGGGGGGGAGAAAAGGGGGTGAGGGGGGGGGGGAGATCCTGGGGGGGACAGGACCCTCGCAGGGGCAATTACATTCCCCCCCCCCCCCCCAGAGCAAAATAGGACCCCCCAGAGCAGGATAGGACCCCCCCAAGGAGGATAGGACCCCCCAGAGCAAGAGAGGACCCCCCCCGGGGCAGGATTAGACCCCCCCAGGGCAGGACAGGACCCCCCCCCCCAGGACAGGATTAGACCCCCCAGGGCAGCACAGGACCCCCCCCGGGCAGGATTGGACCCCCCCAGGGCAGCACAGGACCCCCCCCGGGCAGGATTGGACCCCCCCAGGGCAGCACAGGACCCCCCCAGGGCAGCACAGGACCCCCCCGAACAGGATAAGACCCCCCTAGGCAGGACAGGACCCCCCCAGGGCAGGATTAGACCCCCCAGGGCAGCACGGGACCCCCCCAAGGCAGGATTAGACCCCCCAGACAGGACAGGAACCCCCCCCCGGGCAGGATTAGACCCCCCCAGGGCAGCACAGGACCCCCCCAAGGCAGGATTAGACCCCCCAGGGCAGCACAGGACCCCCCCACGGCAGGATTAGACCCCCCAGGGCAGCACAGGACCCCCCCAGGGCAGGATTAGACCCCCCAGGGCAGCACAGGACCCCCCCCCGGGCAGGATTGGACCCCCCCCCGGGCAGGATTGGACCCCCCCAGGGCAGCACAGGACCCCCCCAGGGCAGGATTAGACCCCCCAGGGCAGCACGGGACCCCCCCCAGAGCACAATAGGACCCCCCCAGAACAGGATAAGACCCCCCTAGGCAGGACAGGACCCCCCCAAGGCAGGATTAGACCCCCCCAGGGCAGGACAGGACCCCCCCCAGGACAGGATTAGACCCCCCCCGGGCAGCACAGGACCCCCCCAGGGCAGCACAGGACCCCCCCCGGGCAGCACAGGACCCCCCCAGAACAGGATTAGACCCCCCAGGGCAGCACAGGGCCCCCCCCCCCCGTCAGGATCGGGCCCCCCAGACCCACCAGTCTGCCAGGAGGGGGTGCGGAACTGGGAGAGCAGGGAGGAGGCGGAGGGGCCGGGCTGCGGCGCCCGCGACTCCAGCGCCGAGATGAGGTTCATGACGGAGGCGTCGGGCGCCGCGCCCCCCGCGTGGTGCAGCCCCGTCTCGAAGAGCCCCGACAGCCCTGGGGACGGGGACAGCTCGGGGACACCGCGGGGACAGCGCGGGGACGGCTCGGGGACACCGCGGGGACAGCGCGGGGACGGCTCGGGGACACCGGGGGGACAGCGCGGGGACACTGCGGCCAGGCCTCCCCAGGGGACGGGGACAGCTCGGGGACACCGTGGGGACAGCGCGGGGACGGCTCGGGGATACCGTGGGGACAGCGCGGGGACACCGCGGGGACAGCGCGGGGACACCGGGGGGACACCATGGGGACACCGCGGGGACAGCTCGGGGACAGCGCGGGGACAGCGCGGCCAGGCCTCCCCAGGGGACGGGGACAGCGCGGGGACAGCGTGGGGACACCGCAGGGACGGCTTGGGGACACCGTGGGGACAGCGCGGGGACACCGTGGGGACAGCGCGGGGACAGCGCGGGGACAGTGCGGGGACAGCGCGGGGACACCATGGCCAGGCCTCCCCAGGGGACAGGGACAGCTCGGGGACACCGTGGGGACAGCGCGGGGACAGTGCGGGGACAGCGCGGGGACACCATGGCCAGGCCTCCCCAGGGGACGGGGACAGCTCGGGGACACCACGGGGACAGCTCGGGGACACCGCGGGGACAGCGCAGGGACAGCGCGGGGACAGCGCAGGGACAGCGCGGGGACACTGCGGCCAGGCCTCCCCGGGGGACGGGGACAGCTCGGGGACACCACGGGGACACCGCGGGGACAGCGCGGGGACAGCGCGGGGACAGCGCGGCCAGGCCTCCCCACGGGACGGGGGCAGCTCGGGGACACCGTGGGGACACTGTGGCCAGGCCTCCCCGGGGGACGGGGACAGCTCGGGGTCAGCTCGGGGACACCCGTGGCCCTGCTTCTCCATGGGGACAGCTTGGGGACAGCGTGGGGACATGGCCACCCTGTTTCCCCGGGGATTGGGGGACGCCTTAGGGACATGAGCGTGGGGACGGGGACGTGGATGTGAGTGGGGGGGACACCAGTGTGACACGCGTGGGGACATGGATGGAGCACGGGGACAGGGGGACACGCGTGGGGACATGGGGACACGCGTGGGGACATGGATGGAGCACGGGGACAGGGGGACACGCGTGGGGACATGGGGACACGCGTGGGGACATGGATGGAGCACGGGGACAGGGGGACACGCGTGGGGACATGGATGGAGCACGGGGACAGGGGGACACGCGTGGGGACATGGGGACACGCGTGGGGACATGGATGGAGCACGGGGACAGGGGGACACGCGTGGGGACAGGGGGACACGCGTGGGGACATGGATGGAGCACGGGGACAGGGGGACACGCGTGGGGACATGGGGACAAGGACACAGCCCTGGGGACACGCAAGGACAGGGACAAGCATGGGGACACGGTGACGCAGGGACACGGTGACCCTGGGGACACGGGGACAACCCATGCGCTGGGGACAGGGGGACACGGCCCGCACTGGGATGTGGCAACAAAGGGACACGGGGACCGCGGGGTCACGGTGACAACGGGACACGGGGACCGCGGGGTCACGGTGACAACGGGATATGAGGTCACAGGGTTGGAGAGTCACGGTGACACAGGGACCGTGAGGACATGGGAACCATGGGGTTACGGTGACACAGGGTCACGGTGACAAAGTGACATGGGGACATGGGAACCCTGGGATTACGGTGACGCGGTGACAAAGGGACCCAGGGTTGGGGTGTTGAGGTGACACGGTGACAAAGAGACCCGGGGACTGCAGGGTCACGGTGACAAAGGGACCTGGGGTTGGGGTGTCGCGGTGACACGGTGACAAAGGGACCCGGGGACTGCAGGGTCACGGTGACAAAGGGACCCGGGGACTGCAGGGTCACGGTGACACGGTGACAAAGGGACCCAGGGACTGCAGGGTCACGGTGACAAAGGGACCTGGGGTCTCAGTGCCACGGGGTTAGGGTGACGTGGGGACAGGGTGACAAAGGGACCCGGGGTCTCAGTGCCACGGGGTTGGGGTGACGTGGGGACGCGGTGACACAAGGACCCGGGGACTGCAGGGTCGCGGTGACAAAGGGACCCGGGGGTTGGGGTGTTGCGGTGACGTGTGGTCAGGGTGACACAGTGCCGCAGGGTCGGGGTGTCATGGTGACACGGGGTCAGGGTGACGCAGGGTGACACGGGGTCAGGGTGACGCAGGGTGCCGCAAGGTTGGGGTGTTGCGGTGACACGGTGATGGAGGGCCCCGGGATCGCGGTGCTGCAGGGTTTGGGTGTCGGGGGGTTGGGGTGCCACGGGGGCGGGGTGTCGGGGTGCTGGGGGGTCAGGGTGCCGCAGGACTGGGGTGCTGGGGGGTCGGGGTGTTGGGGTGCCGCAGGGTGGGGGTGTTGGGGTGCCGGGGGGGTCGGGGTGCCAGGGGATTGGGGTCCTGCAGGGTGGGGGTGTTGGGGTGCCGGGGGGTTGGGGTGCTGGGGGGTCGGGGTGCCGTGGGGTGGGGGTGCCAGGGGATTGGGGTCCTGCAGGGTGGGGGTGTTGGGGTGCCGGGGGGTTGGGGTGCTGGGGGGTCGGGGTGCCGTGGGGTGGGGGTGCCAGGGGATTGGGGTACTGGAGGGTGGGGGTGTTGGGGTGCTGGGCGGTTGGGGTGCCACGGGGTGGGGATGTTGGGGTGTCGGGGGATTGGGGTCCTGCAGGGTGGGGGTGTCGGGGTGCCGGGGGGTCGGGGTGCCGGGGGATTGGGGTCCTGCAGGGTGGGGGTGTCGGGGTGGCGGGGGGCGGGGGTGTCGGGGTGCCGGGGGGTGGCGGGGGCGTACCTGCGGGGTGGTGGTTGGCGGCATAGCCCTGGAGCGGGTGGGGGGCCCCGTAGGGCTGGCGGTGCAGCAGGTCGGGGTCGGGGTGCGACGCCCGCGAGCCCCCGTACACCAGGCTGGGGGGAGGGGAGCAGGGCCGTCAGCGCCGCGCTCGCCACCCCACCCCCGCTCGCACGTTCACCCCCACCCACCCCCCCCCGGCCCTCGCACGAGGGAGCCGCACGCCGTCGTGCAACGGGCGCGACGCGCGGCGGGGAACCACCCGCAGTCGTGCAACGGGCGCGATGCACGGCTGTGAGCTGCCTACAATCGTGCAACGGGTGTGAAAACATGGCGGGGAACCACCTACGGCCGTGCAACAGGCGCGACGCGCGGTTGTGAGCTGCCCACAGGCGTGCAATGGGTGTAACACGCAGCAAAGAACCTCCTACAGTCGCGCAACAGGCGCACTACACAGCTGTGAGCCGTCCACAGGCGTGCAACGGGTGTAATACGCACCAAAAAACCACCTACAGTCGTGCAACAGCTGCAATGCACGGCTGTGAGCTGCCCACAGGCGTGCAACGGGTGTAATACACACCAAAGAACCACCTACAGTCGCGCAACAGGCACAACACACGGCTGTGAGCTACCCGCAGGCGTGCAACGGGCGTAATACACACCAAAGAACCACCTACAGTTGTGCAACAGGCGCACTGCACAGCTGTGAACCGCCCACAGGCACGCAACGGGTGCGAAACGCGGCTGTGAGCTACCTACAATCGTGCAACGGGTGTGAAAACACGGTGGGGAACCACCTACGGTTGTGCAACAGGCGTGACGCGCGGTTGTGAGCTGCCCACAGGCGTGCAACGGGTGTAACACGCACCAAAGAACCTCCTACAGTCGCGCAACAGGCGCACTGCACAGCTGTGAGCCGCCCACAGGCATGCAACGGGTGTAATACGCACCAAAGAACCACTTACAGTCGTGCAACAGGTGCAACACACGGCTGTGAGCTGCCCACAGGCGTGCAACGGGTGTAATACACAGCAAAGAACCACCTACAGTCGCGCAACAGGCGCACTGCACAGCCGTGAGCTGCCCACAGGCATGCAACGGGTGTGACAAATAGTTGTGAGCTGCCCACAGGTGTGCAACGGGTGTAATACACACCAAAGAACCACCTACAGTCGTGCAACAGGCGCAACACACGGCTGTGAGCTGCCCACAGGCGTGCAAAGGGTGTAATACACACCAAAGAACCACCTACAGTCGTGCAACAGGCGCGCTGCACAGCTGTGAGCCGCCCACAGGCACGCAACAGGTGCGAAACGCGGCTGTGAGCTGCCTACAATCGTGCAACGGGTGTGAAAACACAGCGGGGAACCACCTACGGCCGTGCAACAGGCGCGACACGCGGTTGTGAGCTGCCCACAGGCGTGCAACGGGTGTAACACGCAGCAAAGAACCTCCTACAGTCGCGCAACAGGCGCAATGCACAGCTGTGAGCCGTCCACAGGCATGCAACGGGTGTAATACGCACCAAAAAAACACCTACAGTTGTGCAACAGGCGCAATGCACGGCTGTGAGCTGCCTGCAGGCGTGCAACGGGTGTAATACACACCGAAGAACCACCTACAGTCGTGCAACAGGCGCACTGCACAGCTGTGAGCTGCCCACAGGTGTGCAACGGGTGTAATACACACCAAAAAAAACACCTACAGTTGTGCAACAGGCGCAATGCACGGCTGTGAGCTGCCGGCAGGCGTGCAACGGGTGTAATACACAGCAAAGAACCACCTACAGTCGTGCAACAGGCGCACTGCACAGCCGTGAGCTGCCCACAGGCGTGCAACGGGTGTAATACACACCAAAGAATCACCTACAGTCGTGCAACAGGCGCACTGCACAGCTGTGAGCTGCCCACAGGTGTGCAACGGGTGTAATACGCACCAAAAAAACACCTACAGTTGTGCAACAGGCGCAATGCACGGCTGTGAGCTGCCGGCAGGCGTGCAACGGGTGTAATACACAGCAAAGAACCACCTACAGTCGTGCAACAGGCGCACTGCACAGCCGTGAGCTGCCCACAGGCGTGCAACGGGTGTAATACACACCAAAGAATCACCTACAGTCGTGCAACAGGCGCACTGCACAGCTGTGAGCCACCCACAGGCACGCAACGGGTGCGAAACGCGGCTGTGAGCTACCTACAATCGTGCAACGGGTGTGAAACACGGCAGGGAACCACCTACGGTTGTGCAACAGACCCGATGCGCAGTCGTGAGTGGCCCACAGGCGTGCAATGGGTGTGAAAGACAGCTGTGAGCTGCCTACAGTCACGCAACAGGCATGAGAGGCGCTTGTGAGCTGCCCACAGGCGTGCAACAGGCGTGATGCACAGCGGGGAACCGCCTACAGTCGTGCAACAGGCATCGCCCACAGCCGCACAATGGGTGTGAAGCACGGCAAGGAACTGCCTACAATCATGCAATGGGCGTGACAGGCAGTAAAGAACGACCTACAATCGTGCAACAGGCGTGACAGGTACTCGTGAGCTGCCTACAAGCGCACAACAAGCGTGATGCACAGCAAAGAATCACCTACAGTCCTGCAACAGGCCCAAGGCACGGTTGTGAGCCACCCACAGGCGTGCAACGGGTGTGATACATGGCGGAGAACCACCTACAGTCGTGCAACAGCCCCCATGCACAGTCGCGAGCGGCCCACAGGCGTGCAATGGGTGTAAAACACAGCTCTAAGCTGCCTACAGGCGTGCAATGGGCGGGAACCATGACAACCAACTTCCTACACCCCTGCAACGGGTGTGATAGATGGTGAGGAAGCACCTACAGTCGTGCAACAGTTGCGACAAGCGGTTGCCAACTGCCCACACGTGTGCAACGGGTGTGACACACGGCAAAGAACCACATACAGCCACGCAACAGGCGTGACACGCGCTTGTGAGCTGCCCACAGGTGCGCAACGGGCGTGAAACGTGGTTGTGAGCTCCCTACAACCGCGCAACAGGTGCGATACACAGTGAGAAACCACCTACAGCCGCGCAACAGGCGTGACATGCGCTTGTGAGCCGCCCGCAGGCGTGCAACAGCTGCGACACGCAGCGAGGAAGCACCTACAGTCGTGCAACAGGCGCCGTACGTGGTTGCGAGCAGCCCACAGCCGCGCAATGGGTGTGATACGCACCAAGGAACCACCTACAGTCGTGCAACAGGTACAACGCACAGTTGTGAGCAACCCACAGCCGTGCAACGGGTGCGATATGCAGGAAGAAAGCACCTACAGTCGTGCAACAGGCGTGAATCACCGTTGTGAGCAGCCCACAGCCACGCAACGGGTGTGATATGCAGCGAGGAACCACCTACAGTCGTGCAACAGGCGCAATACACGGTGGTGAGCAGCCCACAGCCACGCAACGGGTGTAACATGCAGCGAGGAACCACCTACAGTCGTGCAACAGGCACAACACACGGTGGATATGCAGCGAGGAACCATCTACAATCGTGCAACAGGCGCGACACACGGCTGTGAGCCGCCCACAGCCCTGCAACGGGTGTAATGTGCAGTGAGCAACCACCTACAGTCGTGCAACAGGCGCGATACGCGGTTCTGAGCAGCCCACAGCCGCACAACGGGTGTGATGCACAAACAAAGCAACCGCGCAACACACGACCACGCGCCACCCCGCCCCCCCCCCACACAATCACGCGCTGCCGCAGCCGTGCAAGGGGCGCAACGCACAGTCGCGCAACACCCGCGTGCCACCCCCGCGCCCCCGCCGCGGTTGTGCGGCGCGCGCCGGACGGGCGATAGTGCAAGAAGCCGGCGGGCGCCGCAGGCTCGTGCGACGGTTGGAGCCGCGCAACAGGCGGCGGGGGGTGCAGCGGCCGCGCAACGCAAACAGGCGGCGCCGCAGGACGCGCCCCTGCCACGCGCGAGGGCTCCTGCGCCGCACCCACCGCCGGACCCCCGCCCCCGTGCACCAGCACCCCAGGGACCCCGTGCACCCCAGGAGCTGGTGCACCCCACACCCCAGCACCCTGGGGACCCCAAACCCCACGCACCAGCACCCTGGGGACCCCACACCCCAGCACCCCAGGAGCTGGTGCACCCTGCACCCCACGCACCAGCACCCTGGGGACCCCAAACCCCAGCACCCTGGGGACCCTGCACCCCGTGCACCAGCACCCTGGGGACCCTGCACCCCACGTACCAGCACCCCAGGGACCCCACACCCCAGCACCCTGGGGACCCCAAACCCCACGCACCAGCACCCTGGGGACTCTGCACCCCACGTACCAGCACCCAAGGAACCCCAAACCCCAGCACCCTGGGGACCCCGCACCCCGTGCGCCAGCACCCTGGGGACCCCGAACCCCACGCACCAGCACCCTGGGGACTCTGCACCCCACGTACCAGCACCCAAGGAACCCCAAACCCCAGCACCCTGGGGACCCTGCACCCCACGTACCAGCACCCCAGGGACCCCACACCCCACACCCCAGCACCCCAGGGGCCCCAAACCCCACGCACCAGCACCCTGGGGATCCCACACCCCATGTACCAGCACCCCGGGGACCCCACACCCCAACACCCCAGCACCCCAGGATCTGGTGCACCCAGCACCCCACACCCCAGCACCCTGGGGACCCCAAACCCCACGCACCAGCACCCTGGGGACCCCACACCCCAGCACCCCATGATCTGGTGCACCCCGCACCCCACACAGCAGCACCCCAGGGACCCCAAACCCCACACCCCAGCACCCTGGGGACCCTGCACCCCACGTACCAGCACCCCAGGGACCCCACACCCCAGCACCCTGGGGACCCCGCACCCCAGCACCCTGGGGATCCTGCACCCCATGTACCAGCACCCTGGGGACCCCACACCCCAGGACCTGGTGCACCCCGCACCCCAGCACCCTGGGGACCCCAAACCCCATGCACCAGCACCCTGGGGACCCCACACCCCAGAGACCCTGCACCCCGCACACCAGCACCCCAGGATCTGGTGCACCCCCCACCCCACACATCAGCACCCTGGGGACCCTGCACCCCACACCCCAGCACCCCAGGGACCCCGAACCCCATGCACCAGCACCCCAGGACCTGGTGCACCCTGCACCCCACGCACCAGCACCCCAGGGACCCCAAACCCCACACACCAGCACCCTGGGGACCCCGCGCCCTGTGCACCCCAAGACCTGGTGCCCCAGCACCCTGAGGCTCCTGCACCCCAACACCCGCTGCACCGGGTCCCCAGCACCCCGGTCCCCAGTGCACAGAGACCCCTGCACCCCAAGTCCCGGTGCACGGACACCACAGCACCCAATGCGATGGGACCCTGCACCCCAATACCCCAGCACCCCAGAGCTGCTGCACCCGCTGCACCGGGACCCCAGCACCCAGCGCACCCCAGTCCCTGGTGCACGGACACCCCAGCACCCAGTGCAACGGGACCCCAGCACCCCAATACTCCTGCACCCCGGGGTCCTGCACCCAGTGCACCACGGTCCCAGCACCCCAAGTTCCAGTGCACCCCAGTCCCCGGCTCACGGACCCCCCAGCAGCCGGTGCAACGGGACCCCAGCACCCCAATAATCCTGCACCCGGGGCACAGAGACCCCACCACCCGCTGCACTGGGACCCCAGCACCCAGTGCACCCCAGTTCCCAGTGCAATGGGTGCCCAGCACCCTGGGATCCCTGCACCCCGTGCACCGGGGCCCCAGCACCCCAAATCCTGGTGCACCCCAGCACCCGGTGCACCAGCACCCCAACTTCCAGTGCACGGACACCTCAGCACCCAATGCAATGGGACCCTGCACCCCGATACTCCTGCACCCGCTGCGCCAGGTCCCCAGCACCCCAAACCCTGGTGCACCCCAGCACCCGCTGCACCGGGACCTCAGCACCTCAGCGCTCCTGCACCCGCTGCACCAGCACCCCCAGTCCCCGGTGCACCGGGGCCCCAGCACCCCAGTCCCTCGTGCACTGGCACCCCAGCACCCCTGCACCCCGGTACTCCTGCACCCAGTGCCCAGGGACCCCAGCACCCCAGTACTCCTGCACCAGCACCCCAGCACCCCAAGCCCCGGTGCACCCCAGCACCCGGTACGCCGGGGCGCCAGCACCCCGGGAGCCCCGCACCCCAGCACCCAGTGCACGGGGACCCCAGCACCCCAAGTCCCGGTGCACCGGCACCCCAGCACCCAGTGCACGGGGATCCCAGCACCCCAAGTCCGGGTGCACCGGCACCCCAGCACCCCGGTGCTCCTGCACCCCGTGCCCGGGGACCCCAGCCCCCCACTCCCTGGTGCACCGGCACCCCAGCACCCCAAGTCCCGGTGCACCGGCACCCCAGCACCCCGGTGCTCCTGCACCCCGTGCCCGGGGACCCCAGCCCCCCACTCCCTGGTGCACCAGCACCCCAGGACCCCAGCCCCCGGTGCACCGGGACCCCTGCACCCCGATAATCCTGCACCCCGTGCCCGGGGACCCCAGCACCCCAAGCCCTGCTGCACCGGGTCCCCAGCACCCCAATCCCCGGTGCACCGGCACCCCAGCACCCCGGTACCCCAGCACCCCAATCCCCGGTGCACCGGCACCCCAGCACCCCGGGACCCCAGCACCCCAATCCCCAGTGCACCGGCACCCCAGCACCCCGGTACCCCAGCACCCCAATCCCCGGTGCACCGGGTCCCCAGCACCCCAATCCCCGGTGCACCGGCACCCCAGCACCCCGGGACCCCAGCACCCCTAGCCCCGGTGCACCGGGTCCCCAGCACCCCAATCCCCGGTGCACCGGCACCCCAGCACCCCGGGACCCCAGCACCCCTAGCCCCGGTGCACCGGGTCCCCAGCACCCCAATCCCCGGTGCACCGGCACCCCAGCACCCCGGGACCCCAGCACCCCTAGCCCCGGTGCACCAGCACCCCGGAACTCCCACACCGGGTCCCAGCACCCCAGGACTCCTGCACCCAGTGCCCGGGGACCCCAGCACCCCAAGTCCCGGTGCACCGGATCCCCAGCACCCCGGTACACCGGGACCCCCACACCCCGGTACTCCTGCACCCGGTGCCCGGGGACCCCAGCACCCCACGCCCCGGTGCACCGGCACCCCAGCACCCCGGTACTCCCGCACCGGGTCCCCCGTGCCCGGGGACCCCAGCACCCCACGCCCCGGTGCAGCGGCACCCCAGCACCCCGGCACCCCAGCACCCCAAGCCCCCGGTCCACCGGCACCCCAGCCCCCCGGTACTCCCGCACCGGGTCCCCCGTTCCCGGGGACCCCAGCACCCCAAACCCCCGGTCCACCGGCACCCCAGCCCCCCGGTGCACCCCAGCCCCCGCCGCCCCGGGTCCCCAGCACCCCGCTACTCCCGCCCCGGCTCCCCCGCACCCCAAGCCCCCGCTGCACCGGTACCCCCGCCCCCCGTTGTCCCCCCCCCCCCCCCTTCCGGTGCCCCCCGCCCCTCACCTGGCCTTGGCGGAGCGCTCGTAGCTCCAGCCGGGCCCGGCGGCCAGCGGGTCCCCGAAACCGGCGGCCGGGTAGTTCCTGTCCATGGGGGCGGCGGCCCCGGCGGGGGCCAAGGGCGGGGCGGGGCGGGACGGGCCCCTCCGCGGCGGCTCCCCCGGGGCCGGGCCGGGCGGCTGGGCCGGGGGCGGCGGAGGGCGGCGGAGGGCGGCGGCGGCAGCGGGGAGGGGGGGGGGGAGCTCACGGAGCGGCCATGTTGGCTGGCGGGGCCGCGCCGCCGCCGCTTCCTCCCACAATGCACCGCGCCGCGGGGGGGGGGGCGGGGGGAGGAGGAGGGAGGGCGGGGCGGCGGCGCGCGGCGGCGGCGGGAGCGGCAAGGGGGCGGGGGAAGGGGCGGGGCCAGGCAGTGGCGGGAGCGCCAAGGGGGCGGGGGAAGGGGGCGGGGCCAGGCGGTGGCGGTGGCCGGGGGAAAGGGCGGGGTCCTGCGGCGGCGGGAGCGCCAAGGGGGCGGGGAAGGGGGCGGGGCCAGGTCAGCGGCTGTGGCTGTGGAAGGGGCGGGGCCAGGCGGCGGCGGGAGCGCCAAGGGGGCGGGGAAGGGGGCGGGGCCAGGTCAGCGGCTGTGGCTGGGGAAGGGGCGGGGCCAGGCGGCGGCGGGAGCGCCAAGGGGGCGGGGAAGGGGGGCCAGGCGGTGGCTGTGGCCGGGGAAGGGGCGGGGGCAGGCGGCGGCGGGAGCGCCAAGGGGGCGGGGAAGGGGGCGGGGCCAGGCGGTGGCTGTGGCCGGGGAAGGGGCGGGGGCAGGCGGCGGCGGGAGCGCCAAGGGGGCGGGGAAGGGGGCGGGGCCAGGTCAGCGGCTGTGGCTGGGGAAGGGGCGGGGCGAGGCGGCGGCGGGAGCGCCAAGGGGGCGGGAAAAGGGGCGGGGGAAGGGGCGGGGCGAGGCGGTGGCGGGAGCGCGAAGGGGGCGGGGGAAGGGGCGGGGCGAGGCGGCGGCGGGAGCGCGAAGGGGGCGGGGAAGGGGCGGGGCGAGGCGGGGGCTGTGGACGAGGAAGGGGGCGGGGCGAGGCCGCGGCGGGAGCGGGAAGGGGCGGGGCCAGGCGGTGGCTTTGGCCAGAAAGGGGGCGGGGCCAGGCCGTGGCTGTGGTCGCGGAAGGGGCGTGGTCCTGCGGCGGCGGGAGCGCGAAGGGGCGGGGAAGGGGCGGGGGAAAGGGCGGGGCGAGGC
The DNA here is from genome assembly GCF_964195595.1 of Calonectris borealis. NCBI lineage: Eukaryota > Metazoa > Chordata > Aves > Procellariiformes > Procellariidae > Calonectris > Calonectris borealis. Next base: position 23,255 of record NW_027441706.1, read on the forward strand.
GGTGGCGGGAGTGCCAAGGGGGCGGGGCGAGGCCGTGGAGGGAGCACAAAGGGGCGGGGAAAAGGGCGGGGACAGGCGGTGGCGGGAGCGCGAAGGGGCGGTGACGGGGGCGGTGCCAGAGCGCGAAGGGGCGGGGAAAGGGGCGGGGCCGGGCGGTGGCGGGAGCGCGAAGGGGCGGAGCGGAGGCGAGCGAGGGGGGCGGGGCCACGGCGCGGTAGGGGGCGGGGCCGCGCAGGGGCCGGGCAACGGGGACCCCCCCACAGGGGGTTCCCCCCCAAACTGGGCCCCCCCAGTGGGTCCCCCCCGGGACTGGGGGGTTACTGGGGGAACTGGGAGGCACTGGGGGGGAGGCGGGAGGCTCTGAGGGGGTCACTGGGGCGGAACTGGGGTGTCCTGGGAGTAACTGGGGGAGAAGGGGGAGGTACTGGGGGGAACTGGGAGTCACTGGAGGCAACTGGGGGTTAGCAAGAGGGAACTGGGAGCAACTGGTGGGTACTGGGGGTGACTGGGGGGGGAGCTGGGGGTTACTGGGAGGAGTGGAAGGGGTAATGGGGAGGAACTGGGAGAACTGAAGGGGAACTGGGGGAGCCGGGGCGGGGGGAACTGGAAGTAACTGGGAGGTGCTGGGGACAACTGGGAGGTGACTGGGAAGAACCCGGAAGGGCAGCAGAAGGCGCTGGGAGGGGGATCTCGAGGGGGGACGGGGAGAACTGGGAGGTGCTGGGGGTGACTGGGAGGTGCTGGGGGGAACTGGGGGTGACTGGGAGGTGCTGGGGGGAGCTGGGAAGTACATGGGGGAACTGGGAGGTGCTGGGGGTGACTGGGAGGTGCTGGGGGAGGAACAAGGAGCTTCCGCTGAGAGGGGGAACGAAACGCCGCGGCCCGCCCGGACCCTCTTTACTGCTGCACCCGGAAGCGCTGCCGGAGCATTTCCGGCCTTGGGGGAACACTTTGCGTTGGTGCACTTCCGGCAGCCGGCACTTCCGGCAGCGGCACTTCCGGCTTCCGGCGCTGGCGGGCGGAGCGGGGCTGGCGGGCGGGAGGTGAGGGGGGCCCGGGCCCATCCCCCCCCCCCGGGCCCATCCCCCCCCCCGGTGCCCCCCGGTGCCCCCCCCCGGTGCCCCCCCCCGCTCTGACGGCGCTGTCCGCAGGCGGCCATGACGCGTCACGGGAAGAACTGCACGGCCGGGGCCGTGTACACCTACCACGAGAAGAAGAAGGACACGGGTGGGCGCGGGGGGGGGGGGCGGGGGTGGCGTGGGGGGGTGACAGGGGGACACGGGGGGGGCGGGGGGGTGATAAGGGGACATGGGGGGGTGACAAGGGGACACGGGGGGGCGTGGGGGGGTGACAAGGGGGGCCGTGGGGGGGTGACAAGGGCACATGGGGGGGACATGGGTGGGCGTCGGGGGGGTGACAAGGGGATGTGGGGGGGTGAGGGGGACACGGGGGGGCGTGGAGGGGCTGTGGGGGGGTGACAAGGGGACACGGGGGGGTGGGGGGGGTTGACAAGGTGACATGGGGGGGACACGGGGGGGCGTGGGGGGGCCGTGGGGGGGTGACAAGGGGACACGGGGGGGTGTGGGGGGGTGACAAGGGGACATGGGGGGGACATGGGTGGGCGTGGGGGGTGACAAGGGGACGTGGGGGGTGAGGGGGACACGGGGGGGCGCGGAGGGGCCGTGGGGGGGTGACAAGGGGACACGGGGGGGCGTGGAGGGGCTGTGGGGGGGTGACAAGGGGACACGGGAGGGTGTGGGGGGGTGACGGGGGGACACGGGGGGGCGTGGAGGGGCCGTGGGGGGCTGACAAGGGGACACGGGGGGGTGTGGTGGGGTGACAAGGGGACGTGGGGGGGGACATGGGGGGGCGTGGGGGGGTGAGGGGGACACGGGAGGGACACGGGGGGGACATGGGGGGGCGTGGGGGGGTGACAAGGGGACACGGGTGGGCGTGGGGGGTGACAAGGGGACCCGGGGGGGACAGGGGGGCCCCGGGGGGTGGGAGGGGACCCGGGGGGGTGGCGGGGGGTGACGGGGTGCGGGTGCCACCGTCCCCCCCTCCCCCCCCCCCCCCCAGCGGCCTCCGGCTACGGGACCCAGCGGGTGCGGGTGGGGCGCGACGCCGTCAAGGACTTCGACTGCTGCTGCCTCTCGCTGCAGCCCTGCCGGGACCCCGTCGTCACGTGAGGGACCCCCAAACCCCGGGGGGACCCCAAAACCCCCCCCGGACCCCCCAACCCCCCCCGGGACCCCCCAGCCCCCCAGCACCCCCAAAACCTCCCCAACTCCTGGGACC
>NW_027441707.1:0-25550 GCF_964195595.1 Calonectris borealis
TTCTCAGCACATGTGCTGGTGTCAGCCCCAGACAATGAAACAAGCAGATTCTGATGAAGAAAGCAAAAGTGTTGAACCTAATTAGAACAGACAAAGGCATTTTTCATCTTGGATCCCTTGTTTAAAGGTTGACTCTTGGCAGGCATGTAATAGCTCAGTGCACTAATGGCACTGGTTTCCAGGGCGTCCATCACACAGGGGGTGTGCAGCAAGTTCAGAACCAGACTTCATGCCTGGAACTGAAACGCCTGCCAGAAGCAGATAGGTCATCCTCTTCAAATGATGACAGAATAATTGCCTCCCAGTGGAGGGCTAAAATCTGCTGGGAGAGCTTTCAGGGATTCTGCAGCTATTGCTTATCTGACTGATTATTGCTGAACTTAAGGAGACCTTAACAGGTTACCCAGGAGTCTTCAGCATGACACTAAACCCAGAAAGTAAGCAATTTTGGAATTTGGATCGAAGACTAAAACTTAACACCAGGAGCCCAAAATATAAATGACAAAATCCAAATGTACAAATATTTTTCTAGACATTTGCTAAGAACTTTCAAGAATCAAGGATAGGATCTTCCTAAGAAATAATGCAAGTCGTACATGTGAAGCAACCCTTTTTATTTTATTTGCTCTTGGAGTGTCTAACATTAGCAACCACGGGCCTTACGTCATTGGTTTTAAAGTGGTATGAGGGACAAATGCAAAGGAAATTCAAAATGAGATAACATTCATCAAAAATTTAGTTGAACGACTGCCCAGTGGCGTTGGGATAACTCCAAATGTAAATGTTCTTTCTCACACTTCATTTGTTTAAGTTCAGGGATATTCTAGTGGTTAGTTTAGATTAAATATTTTTTGTCATTTTGGCTACACTGGAGCACACAACGGTGACAGATTTTATGTCTGGAGTGGTTTCACGAGGGAAACCAGTGAGGCAGTCCTGTTGTGCAGATGAGTGCTATAAAAAGCTGCTCTTGCAAGTGTAAATGTGGTACTGGATCTTGTCTTCACAGTTTGGCATCAAATGGAAGATGATGCATTCTGATACCCAAGGTTAATATCTTCACATTTTTTAGGACAGTTTCTAAAGTGGAAAAGAAGGTCAGATAGAGAATCAAAAGATAAATCATAGAATCATAGAATTGTTTGGGTTGGAAGGGACCTTTAAAGGTCATTTAGTCCAACCCCCAAATAAATGAAAAGATAGTTTTCTTGTCTTTTCTGTATCTGAGCCTTCTACTGTAAACAGAGCATTTGATCTGACCAGGGAAAAGAGTAGTTTTACTGTTACCTGATTGCTGTTTATGGGGCTGATCCCTCTCTACCACTCTGGTGTCTCGTGTACATCTGCTCGTAATCACAGCCACATATTTGTGATTTTCCTTTCTGCAAGTTTCAGGAAATTGTCCTTTTCCTGCTGTTCCTTGAATGTAACGATATAAAAATGGAATGCAGGTACAACCCTCTGAGAACAGTTTGAAATTCAGCCCCCAGAAAAGTTATGTCCTGACTCTGATACAGTAGGAAATTACTTTGCACTCTCAGGGAATGGGGAAGGATGGCTTTGAACATTTACTGCAGCATTCCTCCGTGTGGGTCTGCAGTTGTTTCTGTGACAAAACAGGATGAAATCTAAGCAAGGTCAGATACTTTATTTGTACAGAAAGCAGACCAGACCAACGTGCAATTGTAGACATGAACTGATAGAACTTGTAATGTTCTCATCTTCATTTGCATTCTTAACTAGACTGTGAAGACGACCATCTTCATTTTTGGGGAGGTCATAGATACTTAAGATTAAATTAATATGATGATGTAACTGATCTTTTGGAGACAATGCTTAAACTCAATGGCAATGACTTCCAGGAGGAGAATAAGCTTCAAGAGATGAAATTGTACACTGGGGAAACAAACAGATTAGGGGAATACATCCAAATAAGTCACAGAGAAATTACAAATTAAAATTTCTCTCTCTCTTTCCTTTTCTCTGTAGATATGTTAAGTATAAAGCAATGTGAGTAAATGTAATCTCAGGGTGCTACATCATTATTTGATGTAAATTATCTCAGCTTCATTGATTTCTGTAAGACTGTGTACATGTATTATAAAGGGGGGCATTAGCTGGTGGTTTATTTTCATAGAAAGTCTGTCATCAGTCCATCATACTCTCCTACAGTAACTCTTCTGAACTAAATTGCTAGGTAATACACATTTCAAGATATGAGTAGAGAAATGTTTTGAAAAGTTCAATCAGCACCTAGCAAAAAACTAGAACTGAATGTGAGAAATAATGTCAAATATTTTGCCAACCAGAACTTTACACAGTGAGGAAAATGACAATGTGTATCTAATATTTTGAAATATTCAGTTGCACAGTTTCATTTCCAACTTTGTTCTGAACTATCCAGTGCAGAAAGAAGTGAATATGTTTTATGACTTCTATACAGAGTGCTGCTAGTATTCTTTTTTTTATTGCTGCTTCATAGCAATATCAGCTCCTCTTTTTTAAGTAGTATTTCAAATTGTTTCTGTTTAAGTGGTAAGCTCATAGGCTGCCGTGTTTATTCTCCAAGGTGTTCTTGTATGCGATTAATCAAGAAAAGACAGAATCTTTATTAACCCCATTTGTTGGAAAAATAAAATAAAATTAAAAAAAAAACCAAACTCATGTTATAGGACAAAATTAAGTGCACTTCATCTTGGATTATAACACAGAACTCTTGATACAAAGTGTCGCAAATACGCAGTTCAAGATTTCAAGTCCCAGCTGCATGGTGCATGACTCCAGCTCAAACAGAATTCACAAGGAGCCATATGGTACCTTTGAAATGTAACGTGCTGTTACCAAGATCTTTCTGGGACACTTTTATCTAAAGAGTATTTTTTAACAGGATTCCTCTATTGCCTATTTCTTTATTTGAATACACAGACAAAAAGGGAGGGAGATGAGGCAATACTCAGCTGCATTTATTTCCCTTTCCGAGTTCCTGCTCTCCCCTCCATTTCTGATAACTGTTTTCCAGGCTGACACTGCAACAGTGCTGAAGCCTGAGGACTTCATTCCAAATCTGACCAGGAAAATGAATTTCTGTCCTCAGAAAACATCAGTATTTGGAGTAAGAAATTAAAATTATTTGAGGTTTTTTTTCTTTCTTTCTTCCCCCCGCCCCAGAATTAAAAACCTTTAAGAAATTCTTTCTGGACAAGGAAAATGGAGGTTTTTGTAGCTTGTCAACTTCCTGCCAACTGAACACTCCTGTCAATTTCACCTCCTGACCTCTTGTCAATTTCATTTTCTGCCAGAAGGCAGAAAGTGACTCCGATGAGAATCTTCCAGTCAGGGAGCCAGAGCCAGGTGCTGCTCGCCTGCTTTCTCTGCCTCTCCGGTTCTCAGCATCCCCACCTGTACCAAGTCTACTTCCAGTTCCCTAATTCCTCACGTGAACAGTCTTTGACAATCTTGGTTTATTTTTTCCTTTTTTTTTCTTTTCAGGTAGATAATAGAAATGGAAACCATAATCACAATTTTTCAACAGAAAATCTTAAGGATTTTTTTCAGATTTTTTTTTTCCCTATGGAGAATTTAGATTTTTTTTTTTTTTTCTGAATGGATTGCTCTCTGTTCGAAAATCATTCTGCCATAAAATTGACTATCAGCTCTGTTTCTTTCTTCCTCCTCTAATGCCTAAAAAGGGGCTTAGCTGACTCCAGAATATACAGGAATGATGCTTCTTAATGTACTCAGCATGGCTTCTTGTGTTGGAAATGAGATGAAAGCACTTGAATCATTTTCCTTTTCAAATGGCAGTCTAATTAACATATAGATCAGCTGGCTAACACTTCCATGAAATGTGTACGGTACTTGTTATTAAAATACAAGCACTCTTTGAACTTCAGCAGTCACTTGAAAATTTTTAATCTTCCGATTCTGCCTTTGTTTGTAATAGTTTAGATAAGAAATTGCACAGCCAGGGTGCTAAGCCTAAGCAATCATTTGGACACTCTTAATGTCGTGGTTGTGCTTCTATTTGTTTAACAGCATATATTATGCATAAGGAATCCCAGTTCAAGGATTTATCTAAATTGAATGTGTTATAGCAGATGACAGCAAGAGGATTTCTTTCAAAATTAGCTTGTGTCTTTTTAGGTAGAGTGAATTATCCCCAGGTCCCATGAAATCATCTACAATAGCTTTCACTGACTCTTGGCAGCAATGGTACCTTCTGCTGAGAAGAGCCAATCAATTGGAATATGCTTTTGTTGCTGGACCTGAAAACTGCATGAGATTGGAGCATGATGCATGAAAAACAGGGGAAAAATCCTGAGGGTAGTGTTACTGCTCACAGACCTGCACATCATGGATATAAAAGACAGGGTGAGTTCAGTGCTTGATTCATAGTAGAGGAGAGGGTATCTACGTGAGCAAACAATTGTTTAAGCCTATAAGTGCTACACAATAGGTAAGAGAAAATTGTGTCTTGATTTTAATGCATTAAATAGCCTTTTTGTTTAATAAAAAAAGCCCTGGTATAAAATGACCTTCTCTAGTCGATATTTATGATGATTGTTCAATTTACTTCAACATAAACACGGACAACAGATAAGATGATTGTAAAATTGAAAGATTGGTTTGTTTAAGTTCACTTTCTCTACATATTGTAATGTAGTCTGTGGATAAGAAAATGTGGGTTGTTTTTTTGTTTGGTTGGTTTGGTTTGGGGTTTTTTTTTGTTTGGGCGTTTGTTTTTTTTCTGTTTTGGTTTGGTTTGGTTTGGTTTTTTTGTAACTGGTTTCAGCAATTCCAATGAGCAAATCACAATATGTTAATGGGAAAAATTATTTGGCTCTTTTTTTTTTCTTTTGTGGATATGAAAAAGTTGACTAAAGTTAACTGTGGACAGTTCCAGTGGACATATTTCAGAGCTCACCAGACAGGCAAGGAATTTAACGATGTGCTTAATTTGAAGTCACTGGGATTTAGACATCTGGTAATGCTGCTAAGTCATGCCCTTTAGAAGATTTTTTTTTTTCCTTTAAAAACCAAACTTGGCTTTGATTTTCAAGCTGAATCTTTATCTCTGGGACCAGTTTTGTTCATAGTTTTCCACAGAGAATCACAAGGGAAAGTGATGAATGAATGGCAGGTGCAAAACTAGAGGGGCAGTTCATTTCACATGTGAGACTGGAGCCTTAGTTTGAAACTACAACTCTTCAGATGATGAAAAAATTTCCAAAACCCCTAGCAAGGTTTGAAATTCAAGTCAAGGTTTTTAAGGTCTGGCTTTTCCAGATAAACACAAAAAGACCATTAAAAATATCCTTGCTGAATTTAATCACTTTTCAATGTCAAAACTTATTTAGGTCTTGGCACTGAAAAGAGACTAAATTAAACAACAATAATTTATCTCTCGCTTCTGCTAGTCTTCTAGGAGGTGTTCCAAAAGAATAGTCAATATACAACAGATAGACACTAAATATACCCTGACTATCTGGCTGTCTTTTTTTCCTTAGGCTCACTCACCCTCACTGCTGCCTTTGCATTGCTGGCAGCATGAGGACCAGCTGAAAGGTTGAGTGCACACTTACTGCTTTCCACGTTTCCCTCTGCAAATGCAGAAATTGCATTGTAGTCAAGATGGTTAAGACATTATCCATCAAGTAAAATCCAAGATGGGGAAAAATCCTATATGCCTCTTTTGTTCCAGCACAAGCACAGAGAACATCATATATTTTGTAGATATATTTCAGTAATGACAAATAATTAATCGAGTCCAAAGGTTCACCCATTAGTATGGGTATGATACACCCTTTTTCGTGAATATATCTGTACTACATTTGAGTCCTGCTCACAGTATTTTCTGTCTGGTCTGCCCATGTTAGAGGACATATTGTTTCTCTTAAAATTGGGCTGCATGTTTCAAGCTGATAAGAGAATCTAAAACCAAATCTATAAGAGCCAAAGACCAAAAGACCATGTACCTTCCTCCATTGACAGGTAAAAAAAAAAAATCCATGACAAACATTTGTTCTTCCCAAATACAGACCTTTTATTTACATTCCCTAGGCACTGCCTTTCATCAAAGGAGAGTTAGAATCAAACAAAGGACAAATCCGAGAACTAAAGCTCCTGTTTTAAATCTCCGTCTGATGGTTGTGAATATCACTGTTAAAAATGCCATCTGAAGATCAAAAAGACACTTGACAATTAAGACAAGATGGAATAGTACCAGCTTGACATAACATGGTACTTGCAGTGGAAGAGTGCATTGCTGTAATTAAATACTAAATAAGGTTGATCTGGTTTTTAACTGATTGGTAGAGAACTGCATTAGTGCAAATAATGCCAGATGAATTGGATAAGGGTTATCATAAGTTGGCTGTAAAATATTTTAGGTTAGAAACTAGAGGTAGGTTCCAAAAATCTGAAAAGAGGAGATTTGGAATAGAATTTCTACGGGAATTATGGGAGAGGGAGGGCCTAATTAATTTTCTGTGGAGCTTGAAGAATTTATGAGTATGAATAGATGATGTGGTTCCTTGAGTTGGCAGAGAGCCTATTCAACAACCCATGAAATAAATCCTTGATGCAGGCTTCTCCGATAACAGCTGAATCATCTATATTCAGTAGATTTTGATTTCATCTTTGGTTGCGCATTTATTAGCATTGGGATGAAGGATTAGTCTGGATCAACATTTCTTGTGATTGTACTTTTAATTTGTCATAGGCATGGTAGGCTTTGTGTGTGCGTATGTTGCAAATGAAGTATAAATACATGACTTTCATTAATTACTCTGCATTATTATTATTTTATCAGCAGCATTCTGTCAAGCCGTTGCATACCAAAACACTATCTCAGACAGCACTTTTTGGTGACCTATTTGTGCAGAATTTAAACACTGGCCTAAAGAATACCTATCATGTAACACAGTAAGAATGATAGCAAACACATCAATTAAACAGCACCTTCCTTCTCAACTTCATAGTTTCATTTCTGGCAGATCTTTCTAGCCAGTGGGAAGGTAAAGATTAGCTGGAGCAAATGTTCAGTGGTGCTCTGAGAAGTTGCCTTCCTCTCCACCCTCAGACAGGGGTTATGACTAAATCCCTGAGTGTTTAGGTGGTAGCTCACAGAATACGTTAGCAAGTTGCAGTGGATTGAGCCCTAGCCGTCCGACGCTTAGCTCGTGATGCCTTTGTTTTACAAGATTGTTACTGCATGAGATGCTTAGTACTGAGTAGTTTCAGTGAATTAAACCAGAAGGTGAGAGGGACCATAATTTAAGTGAAGCACTTCTTGTGTGCCTTGCCTTCAGAACGCCACATTTTTGGATTCTCACGTCTGTGCTGCTTGGGGCTGACAGCTTAGGGAAAAAAGTATTTAACCTGTAAGGGTTAACAAATGAACCTCGAATAAAACGTATCATCCTTCTCTGGAATTAAGAGAGGGAGAGAGAGAGAGATCTGTTTTTGGCAGAAGGCTGCCCTGTGATACCAAGTGATCTACCTATACTGAGTGTCATAAGCCACTCTGAAAGAAGGCAGACTTCGAAAAGTAATTGTGGCAAAAATGCGTGACTTAGATGGTCCTAACAGAAGAGGCTACAGAGTACATTTATGGTTGATGCTGCTTATAAGGATTTTTTTTAATGTGATTTATTTTCTACATGTCTGCATTTGTTCTTTCATGTTCATACTTAATAGATACTAGGCAGTGAGACAAATGCTCATAATGCTTTTCCTTTAAATGAAGGAGACCACTTAGGTTTTCTGTCCCCCAAACTTTTTTCCATAAAAACATTCCTTCTAGATGATCAGTCTATATTTCACAATCTGTATCAGATAAAAACTTTTTAAGACTTCAACTCCTGCCTAAAGACAACCGGATTTCATCATAGTAACCTGAACTGTAAATCACAGTAATGGTAGGTTTAGCTGCAACCCCTGATCTTAATCCCACTATTTGTATTATCATCTGTTGAGGGCTATCATCCTCATACTGGGGAGAGCTAACTGCAGTATAAAACCACTTCTCAGCTTTCATGAAAACTGATTAATCCTGAGTTTGTTATGTTTGCATTATGAACTCAGCTGTAGGGTGTGAAGACTGAGAAAAGAGACGTTTCATTTAACCAACACAGAGACCTTTTTAAAAAAAAAAGGTGAAAGAGGCTGCTTAAATATTCTTCCTTTTTAACCACCTTCAATATAACTTTCCTGTACTGATATACCAAAACCCATGGTATCTCCTACTGAAACTCTTCTATGCAGTGTGTACAATTAAATATGGGGTAGAACCAAGCTTTTAGACCACTATAACTCCTCTACCACTAGATGATCAGATCAATCTGTTTTTTCACTCACTTTTTTCCACCTGTGGCCAATTCTTCAGTTGGGGGTGGGGGGGATAATTTTAATCTTCATCCACCAAGCATTCTGCAGTGCAGTTTTCATTTTTCTTCCCTTAAGCCAATTTTCCTCCTGGAGATGGTAAATTATGATTTCAGTAGGAAGAATCACTGTCCCAATTACACGTATCCGTGACTTCCTGTGATACACTCTGTTTATTCTGACTTTCAGAATATATAGTGGTGCCTATGATCAACAACAATGCTCAGATTCTGATCTGTTGGGTACTTGGGAATATCCAGAGCAAGTGGAAGGCAATAAAGCTGATGCTGCATTTTGTCGCCTTCTATTTTTATTTTGTCTCCAAGCTATTTTGAGATGATCGACACCTTTAATTCTCCTGCCAAAATCTGTCAGTTCATTGTACATGTTACATATTGGAATGAGAAGACATCCTGTTGACCCTGGATGCCCTCATTAATCCACAATTGGATTGATACCACAGTTATGCATGCATACATATATAAATGTTCTAAATATACATGTACACATAGGAAGACATATATAGCAGATTTTTAAAATTATCTATCCACAAAAGGTTCTTCTGTCACCTTTGAACTTCATTTCCAGTCTGAATCTTCACACATGCTTACATATTTTTTCTTCTGTTTGAATTCTCTTATTCCTTATTTTTCAATACACCTCTCATGATCTTCCTCTGTAGGTGTTTGACATTCTGGTTGATCTCTCTGTCCTTTCTTTCCCTCTGGTTATTTACTGTCTGCTCCTTTTAACAGCCTCTTTTTTGAGTGTAACATGAGCACATTTGTGTTTGACTTAAAGTCAAGCTCTGTTTATACATTTGAAATTAATTAAATAAGTTCTCCCAACCCTCCTAATAATTATTTGTATCTCTGGTTAGTTATGATTTCTTCAAATTAGTGAACAAGCCTTGAATTTGACCTAAATGTTTTATGCTGCCACTGTGTTGATATAAGTAGTCTTTGGCTGGTACAAAGAAAAATAAAGGATTGTTAAACGGACTGGTTCAGATTCAGTCGTGAATGTTTCTTGAAATAGAGTAGGAATGATGTTCCTGTAGAGAAGAGGGTTCAGGACCACTAAAAAAAATCTAATTCTTTGTGAATTGTCCGGTAGCTTTGTGAATGATTTCTTATCTTCTTGCCAGTGATGCCTGAGTTCATGTGTGAAGGGCAAGATGAACTGGGGGAGCAGGCTTTCCAGCTAAGGTGTGCCAAATGACTTGACATAGAGCTGATAACAGTGGTGCCATACACCAAACGTGGTCTAAGGAAGTCTTTATGTTGTGGAGTTCTCTAAAAGTTTGGCAAAGTAAGGCAATATTGCAGCCAGTTATTCCCTTGGGTCCTGCACGTTTACGATCAAGCAGCAAGTATCATTCTTGGGGGTGAAAAATTTAAAAATCATAATATGGGAGGAAATCATCCTTCCCAGTCTTCTATTGTTTCCATATTCATGAATATCATCACCATTCTTTTTTTTACTTTAAAGGAGATGGTGGTTTTACACATATCACTTTACAATTGTTCATTATAGGTTTAAATTTCAGAAACACAAAAGAGACAAAGAGATTTAAAGAGATATGAAGAGGTTAAGCTTTGGTTACTAGACAGGTATAAGCATCCTCTAATATTTGCCTATATATATTACTTCAAAGGAAACCTTATACCAATTCAGTCATACAATTTTATTATTCATTATCCCACTCTCAAAGCTTCATATACTCATGCTTAATTAATTTCTCTCAACTGTTAACTACTTTAGGTACGGATGACATTTACTTAGTCGCTTTTATCTAGACTTTTCATCCTCTCTTTCACCCCACCTACATTCCTCCTCTGTACTCACAGACTTATCTGAAAGGGGATAACTTAAATCAACAATACTATTAAGTTGAACTGCTTCTCATTATGGTGATGTTCCTCAGAGAATCCTCATAAAAATCCACCCCACAATTAGGCTACATTTTTTACTCCATTTTCCAAAACTTTAGTTGAGATTGATGGATTTGTTTCTTCTATGTGGTGCCATCTGACAAGGGAGTGATTATAGCAAAACACCCCGCAGTCTCAGGAACTGCACACTACTACAAGAGTTTTGATACTGATGCCCATTCCCCTGTTGTGGAAATTGCTGTGACCATACTCCAAATAACCTCCAATTCACTCTTGACATATTCACATCAGTTTATGCAGTGTTGAAACTGTAGGATGTGGTAACTATGGATAATTAAAAAAACACCCCTAACAATCATCTAATAAAACAAAGTGATTTACAAACTCACCTTGTTTTCAGACATGGACTTTGACACCTAACTGTCATTGAAACTCGTAGTAGGACCCAGGGAAGTGATTGATTCACCATCCCTGGAGGTATTAGGGCCACAAAAATGATCAGGGGGATGGAATGCCTCTCCTATGAAGAAAGGCTGAGAGAGTTTGGAGAAGAGAAGGCTTCGGGGAGACCTTATTGCGGCCTTTCAGTACTTAAAGGGGGCTTATAAGAAAGATGGGGACAGACTTTTTAGCAGGGCCTGTTGCGACAGGACAAGGGGGAATGGTTTTAAACTAAAAGAGGGTAGGTTTAGACTAGATAGAAGGAAGAAATTTTTTACAATGAGGGTGGTGAAACACTGGCACAGGTTGCCCAGAGAGGTGGTAGATGCCCCATCCCTGGAAACATTCAAGGTCAGGCTGGACGGAGCTCTGAGCAACCTGATCTAGTTGAGGATGTCCCTGCCCACAGCAGGGGGATTGGACTAGATGACCTTTAAAGGTCCCTTGCAACCCAAACTATTCTATGATTCTATGATTCTATGATTTAAAAGACGTGCTTAGGTTTAGTGCTGGACATGGTTTAGTGGTGGACTTAGCAGTGTTAGGTTAACTGTTGGACTCGATGATCTTAAGGGTCTTTTCCAACCTAAATGATTCTATGATTCTGTGATCTATGACCCAGACTCCCATTAAATAATGTTTGCAATGCAAGTTAGGGAAGTAATTGGAGCATGTATACACTTTTCTGCCTTCAACCGAGGTAGTTTGGATGTCATTGTAATATGGCATCATAACAACGGGGTATTGAGCACAGATTAAGTATGTATTTGAGCATCTAATCAGTGTTGAAATCGAGGCTGCCATGTCCTTATGTTTATCATCAACTAAGTAGATGCCTGGGAGACAGGGCCAGGCATGTTCTTTTATGTTGTCGTCATACCTTGTAGGTAACCTGATCGGTCAATCCACCAGCAATAGCAGAAGAGCTATGACTGGTCAAAATCCTTTTCCCAGACCCAAGGGAGCAGAGATCAGCAGCTCCCTCAGATTTGCAACATGATCAAGAAAGTAACACAAAAAGGAACCGACAGTAGGAGGAAAAATCCATTTGCCTGACTGGGAGATTGTACTGTGGACAGAGCTGCAAAACAGATGGGAGCTTCTCCGACCTTGCCTGCTCCAAATTTATCACTGGACATGTTTAATTAAAAACACATCAGATTAAGTCATTTTTTGATATGGGAAAATGTTGGAGTCCCTCAGGTGCAATCCCTGTTGGAAGAAACACAGTAAGGACAAGATTCTTCATTGCAGCAACAGAAATCAGCTGCAGAAATAGTTTAAAGCCCATCCTACTGGGGAATTCGACAGGCGTGAGATAAGCAAGTGCATTGGTTTGAGCTCTTTTATTTTTCTGGTCAGCAAGAAGACAGAGTAACTTACAATAGGTGTGAAACACCCAGTTGAGACAAATTATGTTCATGTCATTCCTTTATTTCCCTCTTTCCCTTATAACCTATGTTTCTCTTGTATGAACCACTTTTCCAACTCAATTTGCTCTCTTTGGGACTGGCTGAAACTCAGATTAATTAAAAGCCACATATGAGGAAGTTTTTTATAAATTGCGAGATAAAAAGAACAAGATATTAGGAAACAAACAAACAAAAAACCCCACCTTACAATAAATGGTCTACAATGTGATCATCAAGAACACCAATTTCTCTTGAGGTATTAAAATGAATTTTAATTCAATCTTTAGAAATGAGCAACTATTCATTTAATCAGAGACTGAACCATTTATTAAAAATTGCTATTAATGGGTGCTAATAGTAGAATTTACCATGTATAAATCTGCTTTTAAATTCTTTTTAAAGGGATGCTGTCTTTATGGTTAAAGCTATATACGTATATTTACTTGCACACACACACAGAGTATGAACATATGCTGCACATGCATATATATATGCATGTGTATATGCTTGGTTGGTTTTCTAGAGGTTATTAATATATAAAGGCCTTAGAAGTCCCTGTCCAAATATTCTTTCTCTGGGCAGACTACAGTCAAAAACATGAAAGTGGTTTAAAGCAGTTCCTTTACCACAAAGACTTACTAACAGGAAATAAACGTGGGCTCTAAGCCACAGATGACAGGCAATAACTGTTAGAGTAATGCTAGAGTAAGCTAATCGCTTCATATATGTTAAAGATGTCTCTGTCTTCCCCAATATAAACAAAAAAACCACAAAAGCATAAACAGCAGGAGCTACAAATTCCATGCAAAAGTGAGACTGTCCATGGTAGAACTGTAACCGATGGAAAGAGGAATCCACTATTGCAATTTCCTAATTGATCATCCTGAGCATCAGGAAAACAGAAGTAATTTCGGTTTTTAACAAATGCAGTTCCTACTCTAATTGCAGCTCCTTCCCCTAATGAAATGTTAATGTCAATAATGCAGGGATGATGAGCCCACATAAAGTTCTAATGACACCTTCAATAAACCTTATACTTACGTTGATAAATATGCCTTGGTTTTTCTGGTATCTGAAATGGTCTTAAATTATCAAAGGAGCTCACTGAATACATTAACATGAGACTCCAGAGATTATTAATATTAAACATGAAATCTCTGTGAAGATGACATTAAGGATCTGATGTGAACTGACAAAAGCAAATGAATTTCAAGTTAAACTTGCTACCTTGTCCTTAATTCACTTTGGGTTGTCTACCAGTGGTGTTGGAATTGATGTAAAGTGGCATGAATGTTTAGGATGCCTATTGGTGTATTGGTAAAGGGCAGTGTCTTTGGGCTGTTCTCTTAGTCATGTGGAGGATTGCTCTGGTTCCCACACATTTAACTCAGACCTTTAAATGTTATGTTATGAAGTTTCAAGTATTTTCTTAAAGGTCAGTCCAAGCAATTAAAAATACAGTGCTGCATAAGACTGCTTGGGTATTTTTTTTAAGTTAATTATAATCACCTACCTTTTAAATTTTCATTCAATTTTCCAGGTTTAGACATCTTCAGTTTTTCAGCTCCTATCTTTAATTGGAAACAATGTTCTTCTCTTTCTCTTTCCCCCAGAAAATTGATTTCTAAGGCTGAGGTGCTATTTTTAATTACTCAATTAAACATTTAAACATTTGTCTTTCAATAACTGTCTTCCCATTTCGCAATTTGATCTGGAGAACATGAATAAATGTCCTCAAGCAGACATTAACAACAGACACAGGATTGTCCTTAAAACTTCCCCATACGTAGAATGCTTAGGGGGCAGATCAACATATATTTTCTTCAGCAGTGGAGCTGGTTTAAGACATCTCCTGTTCCCAGCCTGTGTTTTCTGATTTGGCCAACAGTTCACTGTAGCGATGTGATACAGCTGTTTGCCTTATCTGGTGAATTATAGCACTTTACTGAACTCAAATACTTCCTAAATAGTTTCTCCTTTTCCATAATGGAGGTTTATTTTGATCAGCATATGGTGTCCTCCTGCGACAGCTACTTCAGCACAAGGTGAGAAGAAAGGAGCTGGGTTGTGGAGGAGCCAAAACTCTTCCACGGAAACTCACCAAGCATCACGCCGGTGCAAAAGCAAGTCTTTCACGTCATGGAGCTGTGAATTTAAGAAGGTACAGGCACCTGAGAGCGGAGATGCATTGTAACACAACCTCACCATGTCAACTGCTAGCATGATAATATAATAGCCTCCCTCTATAAAGCAGTCAAGCAGATTTAAATTAAATTAGAAAAATCACCTCAGGAGGGGAAGAGAAAAGAGGAGGGAGACTACCAAGTGCCAGATTCTAGTCTGATGCAAATTAAAAGACTTAACATGATAAATCCCTGAGCAAATGGGCTTTTATAATGGAACCACCCACAGTCCCTCCATTTTAACAGTGCTGCCAAGCCCTGCCATATGAAAACATAAAAGCGATCATCTGCTGTGTTTGGTCTAGATTCAGCTTCCTCCTCCTTGCTTCATGGACCACATACAAACCGTTTTGGAGACCAACTGACATCAGTAATTAGACCCTCCCTCGCAAGAACACACTGACAGGTACCTCAGGCAGTTCCAAGTCATTCCGTTCATATTTATGCACCCTCTGTCCTGAAAAAGCCTCAGTCCAACCTTCCCTCAACCTACCCAGAGGGCAGAGCATCTCTGGAGTTTTAGTCAAACAAGTTGGGAGCTAAAAGAAATTTCTCAAATAAGGTAAAATGCAACTACAAGCAGAAATACAAAAAAAAAATCTCAGGGTTCATAAGTGGCTTCCAGGAGCCTGAAACACTGTGGAAGTGAATTAAGCTTGCACTTAAAAGCATTAAAAATGCAAATCCCAACGTTTAAACTCGGCAAAGTATTACAGAAAACATACGACTTTTAGAGCACCTCGCTGCCTTCACAGCAAGACTCTCACATTAGTCATTTCTAATAAATCATTGAATCAAGTTATCTCTTCACAGCATGCCACGCCGCCTATGTCAAGAACAAGGGCTCAGAAGTCATAAGTAATGGGAAATGTATGCCTGTTCAGTTTCTGGGGATCCCTGAGCGGTCAGGCAGATCTCCATTTCTCCTTCTATACACTGAGAATAGTAGTCATCCTTGCCTGATGACTACTAATCCCTATTAGCAGAAGCATACCAAGGAATGGATGCTAGGTCCTAGGATTACCTCAGATAAAATATTTGCTGACTGGATTATCTAATTCTAGTGAAAAATAATGGGAAAAGTGTCTCACGTAACTGTTTAGGTGCCTAAACCAACTGCTTAGCTATGTGCTCTCAGAACGACTCCTTCCCACATATTTCACCTCCCAGGGAAAACAGCAAGGCCAACTTACTGATCTTGCACAAAGCTCTCTGGCACAAAGCTAGACACTCCAGCTAAGGACGTGTTCTGAGCCCAGGTCTTTCCGGATTCAGACATCCAACGGCCTGTCCACCTTACCAGGGGAGATAAGGTCCACACGCATACTTAGACCGTGAGCACACTGAGAACCCACTGCACAAGCAAGAGTTCAGGATACAGTTTCAATCCTTCTGTAGCTCCTAATGGAGGGATGGCAACTATTAAACTACTGTTAGGCACTCTGGAGGCACCTTTGTGTCTAAACACAGAGAAAAATTCTTGAGGCACACGAGGAGACGGTGAGATCCTGCTCATGGGAAAGCTCACAAAGTTTCAGCATCCATATACATTTGATCCCTTTTGCTGCAGTTCTTAATCACTTTTTTTTTTTTCTCCAGGGGACAACTTGTATCAGAAGATGAAGCAGATCATCTACTACATGAGGTTAAATATTTTACCCCTGCTCTGTCTTCTGCATTTTGCTTTAGGTTGGCTTCCTGCTGAAGAGAATCACCTCTTTCGATACGTTACTCCCTTGTGTCCTGCCTGGATATAAACCTGACTGAGGATTTCATTTCATTAGGAGTTCAGCATTCAGACATGTGAAAAGTTTGAGGATTTTCTGACAAGTCATTTTAAGTGAAAATCTCCTGCAGCACGGAAGCAGTATGTTAAAAGATTACTCTTGTAACTTCTGAATGTCCTTCCATTGGCTCCAGTGGGCTTTAAAAGCTACTCTCAGTAGAAATCATTATTACTGAGCTTGAATTCTATGAACGAGGTGAGGCCCATGGATAGTGATAATGTCTTTTACTAGACCATATTACACAACTGAGAAATATGGAAATAACAAGCCTTTTTTTCTCCACGTAAACTTGGCCTCTCTTCTGTCTTTAGGGCTAATCATGACTCCAATAATTTCAGGAAATTTAGCATAAAGTGTAGTGAAAGTAACAGGCTATTGCTCATCCAATTGCCTATCAAATTGGAAGGATTGAAGATGTGTACACTTTAAAGCTATTACTCTAAAAAGAAAATTTTCATACTGGTTCACAAACTGTCCAGCTCCATGAAGATCAAGTAATTCTCAAAAAATCATTTCACCACGACCTCTTCTTGCTATTGTTGCTGCAGGTGAAAAGTACATCTCTGTCATCTCAAAGGATTGGAGACACTAGAAGGTTATCTAAATAGAAAAGGTACCCAAGGAGCTGCCCAGCTTTCAAATCTGCAGCGGCTCCCAAGTTCATCACAGTTCAGCTATAAATGAGTTGGTATCTGGAGATTAAATTCTTGCATTTTCAATGAAGTGAAAGATTGTCCTACTCCAGCTGTAGAACTACAAATATCTTAGGATATTTTAGCCCTGTCTGATCTCATTCAGGATTAATTTCCCTTAATTTTGATTATGTGTGAGTTAAAGATATAATCTAATATAAATTTTTAGGATCTCATTATAATCAATAAAGGAGAAAAAACAGCACATCTACAAAACGATTTATCCGTCCTAGGACAGGATGACTCATCCCTTAGCAGTAAGTATTTCTCTCATTTGACTATAGATGAATGATTAGCTTAGATTAGACATCTACTTTTAGATAGCTAAAGTTAGGACAGGTAAATTCTATTCTAAAGGAAAAAATTCTAAGTTCCATTAGCTCTGAGGACATTGTCCTCATATACAGGAGTGTTTTGGATGCCTTCCAAGCTCTCATCAGTAACATAATTTAATATTTTTCTTGTGGTAAATATCTAGACCCCACAGTGGCACAAGCAAAGGAAGAAAATATATAAATATTTTTCCAAAAAGGAGAGCAATTTGCTGTATATATCTTCCCAGGGAAGATGTGTCACATCTTTATGTATCAACAGAGTGAATCAGATCTCCCCCAGTGCTTTCCCCTTTGGGAAACACACTACGGTCCCTGTCAAAATTGATGGGGTGAAGGGTAAGGGCAACTTCTCATTCTCTCCTCTTCACACTTGGCAATGCATGGATTATAAAGATAAGGAACATCCTGGTCTTGATGAAGTTAAGAACATCAGTTGTTGCTGTTGGCAAGGTGGAGGGAAGAGGCTGTTAAAAATAAATAAATAAATAAATAACAACATTTAAAAAAAATATTAAATATATAAATAGGTCTTATGACATTGTTGAGGGGAACAATGGCAGGAAGGGAAAAGAACATAAGGTCTGGAATCTCATCTCCAGATTCTTAGAACTGGTTGTAAGTTCATGCCTTTCTATCATCATTCACCAATTTTTCCTTCATGTAAGTGTACCCATAACTTACAACAATATGTACTTAACATTGTTCGATATAAAAATGTGGAAAAAAGGGAAAAGATACTCCTGATTACTACTAAATAATGATGTTATGAATGTAGAGGGTCTCACAATATATAGAGTAATAAATCCTGCCCCACCTCCAGGGCCAGACAATAGTTAATGTTGTTACTTATATTTCTTTTTATAAATTGTGGATCATTTGTCATTTCATTTAGTCCTCAAACCTCTTTCCTTCCCTTCCCTTCCCTTCCCTTCCCTTCCCTTCCCTTCCCTTCCCTTCCCTTCCCTTCCCTTCCCTTCCCTTCCCTTCCCTTCCCTTCCCTTCCCTTCCCTTCCCTTCCCTTCCCTTCCCTTCCCTTCCCTTCCCTTCCCTTCCCTTCCCTTCCCTTCTCTTCTCTTCTCTTCCTCTTCTCTTCTCTTCTCTTCTCTTCTTCTCTTCTCTTCTCTTCTCTTCTCTTCTCTTCTCTTCTCTTCTCTTCTCTTCACTTCTCTTCTCTTCTCTTCTCTTCCCTTCTCTTCTCCCCTTACCCTTGCCACTGCCCTTGCCCTTGCACTTGCCCTTGCCCTTTCTTCTGAGTGAAGGTTAAAAAAAAAATTACAGAATTTCAACCACTAAGCCCTTGTCTGTAACAGCACAACTTTAGGAATGAAATATCAACTGTCACTTAGTAGTAGGAAAGAGTGGATTATTTATTTATTTACAGTTGTTGTTTCATCCCCAAAACACTAATGTTTCATGAGTACATTAATAATATTATCTTTGTTCCTAACAAGACAAAGCTGCACCATGTCTTAATGATTCATAATAGCACTCTTCCGGTGAGGTATATAAGCATATTGGCTTTAAGCATAACAAATAGTCTCATCAAGCCTTTCCTCAAAAATAAGAATCGTTTAGTGTTTTGAGCAAGTGATCAGAATCTGAGACATCTGTGTTCAGTTCTCTCCTACAGCCTTTGGCAATTTTTTGAGAGACAGATTTTAGATGGTAGCTGAGGGTAGGATTCTTCCGGACCACCTTTGACCATTTAAAATTGGCTATCCAATTTAATATGCTGGCCATGCAAAATATCTCTATAGCCAATGGAAAGATAGAAGCATGTCTAGAAACCTGTTCTGGATAATTTATCATAGCAGTCTTAGAATGGGAAAAAACATCATCTTAAGAGTACTTTTCTCTTCTCTCTACTGGCTGTACAGTGAAGTTAAGCTACAGATCTCATTCTTCAAGGATAAAGTTAGTAAAAACATATTCCCTGCCAGGTGCCAAAAGATCAGTGTACACATAAAAGAACATGTACATAGACACCCACTGAAATCAGTGGGGACTGAAGAGCACAAATAATTTTAGATATCTGTCTCTGTCTTTTTCTGTACTTCATTTTCCCATCTGTAAGAGAAAAATAACACATTCCTGTCCTCCCAGGAGTAGTGAGCACAAAGCCATTAAGGATGGTAAGACTCGTTAGCATAAGTAGATTGAAGGTGCAAGGCGTGTCGAAAGCAGAGTGCTTTGAAGCCAAGGCCACTCCCAAATCCAGGAGAAATAAGCATGAGTGCAAAAGCATTTATACTTCGGTCATAGTCTACACGGCTGAAAAATGTGGACAAATCCCAGGCCAAATCACATCATAACCCAAAGGCTATGAAGCACTGTGGCAGTGTTAAGCATGACTGAAGTGAGTATTTAGGATTATTATTACAGCTGACACACTGCATCTTTTGCCAAATATATAAAATCAGCTATGTAAGTAGGATATAAGATTAAAGCACTTGACTAGTGGCTAACAGCTCTGAGCTTTGACACTGTTTAGCTTTGACACCGATTCCATATGTGCCCTGTGTCATTTCCCATCTCTCCATCTCTGCAAGATCAGTCTCTGCCCTTGAATCTGAGAATGTCAAAGCATCTAGAAAAAAACATGTATGTATGCTACCATGGTAGGTAGCATTGTGTATTTAATGTAAAATAAGAAGTTAAATACAGCATGGATTTTAGTGTTGTTTGCATCATGTGTTTAGCGCTACTATAGCTTAGCCCTGGCCATATAAGAAATATTAAGAAATATTAAAAAAGATCAACAGACAGAGGGGATCGGTCCATTAATACATTACACAAAACCAGTTATCAGTGAAGAAACACAAATGAAGATCTAAGGAATTGCTGGCTGATAGAGAAATCATTTGGATAAGAATGGTATTCAGTGCTGAGAGCTTACATATTTCTTGTTAAATAAATATTATAATATTTCCTTTTTTTTGACAGAGGGAAGGTGGTTAAATCTACCTTAAAGCAGGAAAGGTTATACCCCAATTCCCATTTATGAGTTCAGTTCTGTGCCTCAGTAGCCTGTCCTCTATTCAAATTCTACCACCATGAGTTCATTTTGCCTACTTAGACAGCAAGTCCTTTACAGTGATCTTAGCAAAATGAAGGCCTGAACATTTTGTTTGTTTATGTGTTGTTGCAATATAAATATCAACAATATTAACCAATAATAATACTTTGTTTCCCCTGGTTAATTCTTTCAATCATGTTCCATATGTAAAAAGCGAAATAAAACTTTCTCAGAAACAATAAAAAATAATTGAAGGATATTCATCTTATGGCTATTCACCATCTCTTTATTCTTCCAATGTGAGCAACTACTAAATCAAATGACATTGGGTTTATCAGTTGAAAAGGAACCTGAATGGCTTTGTAATTCAAAAACAGGATAACATTTCTTCTTTAAGCAGTATCACAGCCTAATGCTGTCTATACACAACAAGCCCCTTTATTTATAACACAGCAATGTGGCATAAGTTAAAGGATGAAACACCTCCTTGTTAATGAAAATGTAAATTGCTATATGCTGATTCCTTGCTCACAGAAAGTCTCAATTTGTTTTTACACGGGAATAAATTTTGGCTGCTGAGAGGTGATATGCTCATGGAAGGAGCCTTGCTCTGCAGTAGCTTTGCTGAAAACAGCATTCACAGCCCTCCCTAACTCACCATCAAACAATGGCCAAAAGGTGGTTCTATAAGGGCTGATGATGAGAAAGACTTTCCCATGTTTTGAGTTTCAGTTCCCTCAGTGTAGCAGCACCTTAGACAGTCTTAAAGGCTATTCCAGAATTTCACTGTGCAAATATTAAAAAACAAACAAACAAACAAAAAAACACCTTCTAATTTTCATCCTCATATTAGCAAAAGTCATTTGGCCATGTGGCTTTGCGCACATTGTCTTTCAGCTTAGATAGCACTGTTCCTTCCCTGATGATTATTGCCACTCACCAACCTTGGTTTCATAATGCTTAGGATCAGAGCTGGTTTGGTCCCCTTCTATCGGGGATGGTCTCGATCTCCACTCATCTCACAGGCATGCTCTGCATCTGCTCTAGTTTGAGTTCATCATCTCAATGACACAGATTGGGTATTGAAACAATGAAGGACACAGCATATTTCAGGGTCAGTCTCTGCTCTGGAAGGATCCCCCAGCAATTTCTTTACTTCAGAAGCCCATATGAGTTAGAGAGAATCTGAGTCTCCAAGATTATGATAGTAAATTCAACATGCCTAGAAACAGTCTCAGACATTGAAGCCCATGGGAAGAAAGCCAATTTCTTTACTACCAGACTCTCTTAATCTCTAAAACTAGGCAGCCTATTGGGAGTGGTCATTGGCCCTTCCTACCTCCTAAACAATATCTGTGAGCTGTTTAAGACAGTTGCAGCTTGCAGACATGAAAATCATGCCACAGACAATGTGAACAATGTAGTGGGATGAACAACGAAGCACCAAAGTCCAAGATCATTTCTTGGCACTGTTTAATCTATCGCTATGGATTTAGCCCACACCATATGTCAATTCCTCATATCATCACTTCCACAAAGATAAAATTAATCTTTTTGATCTGGAGTCACTTGAACATCCACTTTTCATAATCTATATATGAAACAAGGACTGGTTGAGTTCCTCCCTTTGCTGGAATGGAAATGAAATTTCTTCTACTCTATTTGCAATAAGCTAGTCGTTACAGTTCAGAGCAGAATTTTCCTTGTAGGAAATGCACAAGAACTTTGAGAGATATGAGCTCATCTACTGCTGATCAGCAGCTCATGGCCAGGCTTGGTGAAAAGCAAGCTTTAATTATAAACATTAAGGTTATAACTAGTTGAAGGTGCAGAGAAGTTCTGAGGAACAGGATGGTCTTCAGCTGCCTAATAAATGGTTTGTTTCAGTTGACTAGGCCTATGAGATTTGAGATGCTTTATGAGAAGTGAGCTATCCGTGTGGCAGATATGAGACAGGGCCTCTAGGAGACCTGAGCCAGTCTGGAGAGTAGGTAGAAGTCACACCCAATACCCTAAGTGCTAGACAGCTACGTTTAGGCATCTGTATCTCTTCCAGTGTCCTGTAACTCCACAGTGTGAAGCAGATAACAGCAAAATCAGGCCACTAACAGTTAAAATCCATAAAGTTCAAAACGGAAATAAGCATCCACGTTTTGGTTGCTAAGACAAGTAAATGACTATTAATTTAGCCAGGGACTGTTTAAATTCTCCACTCACCTCTACTTTTTTCAAGGTAAAGTGCTTTTTCTAAGGCAGGGTAATTTTCTAAGTATTGAATATTATGGAAAAATCACTGTGGAATTCCAAAACCAGTGCCAATGTTAAATCAGTTTAAATCATTCTTCCTGGCCTCATATTACACTTCTGCTTGGTCTGAGGCAATTCCCATTTCTTCTGTGTATTTATAACAACTGATTAATTAAATATCTCTAAAACCATAGCTAGTTAAACAATCACTCCTGTACTTAAGTAACCATTCCTATACTATGAATATTATGGATGGACATAGTTCATTTACACCCTCTGTCTCCCTAGTCTACCTTTTCTACCAAAAGCTCTTCATAAATACAGTTTTTGATCTCTAAAAAAATTGCCTTTTCAAAAAAGAGCTTAATAGTCATGAACATAGAAAAAGTAACATACCCCATTGGCCAGCTGGGCCAGCTGTCCCGGCTATGCTCCCTCCCATCCTCTGCTTGGTAGTATGAGAGCTGTCCTTGGCAGGGTACTTAGCAACAACTGAAAACATCAGGGTGTTATCAACATTCTTCTCGTACTAAATCCAAAACACAGCACTAGGAAGAAATTTAACTCTATCCCAGCCGAAACGAGGACAAAGTGACTTATGGTATAAACCATTACAGACCTCCACAAGGCCATCCAAATGGCCTTCTGGCCATTTGGGTCATCACAGTATCAATCGAGGCTGTGGTTCAGGCTGGCGGAGTACTGCTATGTCCTGCACCCTTTCAGCATCTTCTTCATGAAACCTTGTGGAAAGAGGCAGGACAGTTAGAAAGGTCCTCTTTCAGGAAAAAGTGCTTGACTACCTGTATATATACCTCTGATAGTAGGTATCAGAGGCAACAACTTCTCTCTTCAGCCAATTCTTGATGCATTTGGCAACACTTCAGATGCAGGGCATATCAAACTGAAACTACTCTGGGACCAGATGTGGACTGTGAAACTTGGGCTGCTACATTCCCAGTGTGCCAGCAGCTGCTCATCCCACCACATCATCTGTGATGTGAGCTAGCAGGCACTTAGGGTTTGAGATGTCAGCAAAACCAGTGCTTGGTCCTCTTCCCTGGTGGAGGAGTCAACATTTTCAATCCTGTGTAAGTACCCATAGTATCTGTAAAGCTCAAGCTTCTCTCTTTGATGCACAGCTTTTGATGCAGTTTTTACCAGGTACCATCCTGCTCGAAATTGGATACTGGTTTTGATGGTGTGGCCCAATATGTTCTTGCAAAAGACAGAAGGTAGGCAAGTCACAGTAGTTTGACTACTAGTCCTACTAAACACTTGTCTTAATCTCTATTTACGTCAACAACTCTGTAAGTGTGACTGAAGATATTCAGTAAGATACCAAGTAGTTATATAGCAAAAAGCAAAGTAAATAGATAAGACAGGTAAAAAACATAACCTTCTTTTGTCACTGGGAAATGTTATGTGTTTAATATAATGTTTTGCTATTGTCCCTATTCATTATTAAAAAAAAAAGTTTTCCTTTCTAACAGAAGTCAGAGAAGAAAGAAAATGCCATAAATCACAAACCATTTATGTCATTCATTGATTAACTGATGACTATGGATATGTTTTCAATGGCTTAGATCACTTTGAAGTTTTCCTATTTAACTGACAATGCAGATATAGCTGAATTAACTACACTTATGTCACTTTGGAATGATTTACCTCTGGTAGTGGGGAAGAAGAAAAAAAAAATCCTGCTGTATTTCTCGTAGAAGGTTGATGTGGGATTCAATTGATCAAAGATAGATACGAACCTTACAGATAACTAGACCTAACTGAGTCTTTGTGCTCTCCTTTATAGTCAGTTAAGAGAAACAGGCACAATTAGCGCAGTCAGTCTCATGCTAAAGTAGACGTCCATAATGAATCAGACGAATTGTGGCCTTGAGATGCTTCTTTCTCTTCTTTGACTTTAAAGGAAGACTGGATTACCTAGCTCTTGTCTCTGCATTGCTTTATAGACACCTGAAGACAAGTGAGTTAAACCCACTCTAGTGATCTAGCTATAAAATCGTAAAAAAGGAGTTTGATCAATTATTAATACCTACCTATAGTGATAGGGAGTCATCAAACTATTTTATCTTAACATAAATACCATTCATACACATTGACTAATTTGAAAAACATGTGATCATATGATCAGACCTCATCCAGATTAAATTATTTCTCCATGATACCATAACATTAAGAGTAGATGCTCATGCACACAGAACAAATACCCAAGTGGCATATTAAACATTGCTGTTTTGGAATTGTACCGATAATTAAAAATGGTCTATGGAGGAAGAATGTGCTCTGCTGTCAGGAATGGCAGTTGTCACAACAAATCTTCAAGTGTTTACAATGCAGTTTAGACATCTACAACTACACTTAGTTGTACGCTGGTGCTAAGTGTGCTGGATTACCTCCATGTGGATGACGAGTCACTTTAAAGGGTTGAGTCTTCTAAACTATTTTAGCAATCTATCATGTGGAGTAAGAAGCACTTAGCTTTGTGCCATCATTCCTATTAAGTAGCAACCGACAGGCATGTGGAAGTGCTACATGTTTCTGGGTCAGAAAGAAGCAAAGTCCATTTCTTCTACCCTGCATGTTCCAGAAGATGACATCCCATAGCAGGGATATCCTTAAATTTTTAAGCAGCTTCTTTTTTTGCCTCAAAAGACACAAAAAATGATAAAAGAGAAACAAGACAGAAAGCTTTCCCATTAATTTATCAAAAAAGGAAAAGAATTTAATGAATCTCATAGTGTTTTCCAAACTTTCTTATTTGGGACCTTGTGTATGTACTGATTATTTTGGCTAATCCCTTAAAGATAGCATAAAGTATATGTGACTGGGAATTCCACTTAGACTTTAAGATGCTAGTATTAAATATGATTCCTGCCTTAATCACTGCCTTAGCTATTTTCCAGATTTTGCTTATATAAAATTGCTTGCCAGAAAACAAAAGAGGTAAGAAAACAAAATAAGGAAAAGATGACTCATATTCCCACTTTCTTTCTTCAAATGAGCAAGAAACCCTCACTAGAGGCAGGGCAGAAGAGCCACTTTATATAGCCATTGCCAATACTGTTGTGTGTAGTTAGTTCAATCAAAAATTATCCTGTGCTAAGTTCATGGGTTTAAATTGTCTTGATTAGAGGTGTGA
>NW_027441708.1:0-25375 GCF_964195595.1 Calonectris borealis
TATAAGTCATCCCAACTCAGTTCTGACACAATACACTGGCTTCGGCTGGGATAGAGGTAATTTTCTGGCTAATAGCCGGTATAGTGCTGTGTTTTGGATTTAGTATGAGAATAATGTTGGTAACACGCTGATGTTTTAGTTGTTGCTAAGGAGTGTTTACACTAGCCAAGGACATCTCAGTTTCCCGTGCTCTTTTCCTTTGTGTGCTTCATCTGCGTAGTAAGTGATAGAGCGAACCTTGCCATCGAACTCTGTTAAGTGGCGCGTTTATAAATTCCTATTAAAATCACTTTCTGCTAATACCGTCAACAGTGATTCTTTGAGCAGCCTCTAAACCACTCTTTCGTGACAGCAGGGGAGAGGACAATGCTGTTCTGTTGTGTGTAGCAGGGGACGCGCAGTGGAAGCTGCTCTAAGGGCCTGTAATTAGGAGCTGTCATTTTGGTACTCGGTGGGAAATAACATGAGGAAAGAGGCTGTCATGGGACTCTTAGTTGTGATTAAGTGAGTGAGACGATCCTTGTCAGAGCTTTCTGAGTGGGTCAGAACGGGGCAAGACTGCACGTAAGGGCAGAAGGGTTCCCTTTGTTGGCTCGGTCTCTAATTCTTACCCATAAGCTTTCAAGCTGCTCGTGGCTATTCTTGTTCTTCAGAGAGAGCTCTTCACAACCTGTCCGTTTCCTGACATAGAGGGACACCCCTCCGCCCCTCCTTCCTCGCCTGTCCCTTCTGAACAGCTGGTAGCCATCGACAGCAGCGCTCCAGCCGTGGGATTCGTCCCACCGCCTTTCGGTAGTGGCAGCTAGGTCGTAGCTTTCTAGCAGCACGGTGGCTTCCAACTCCTCTGGTTTGTTGCCCAGCTGCGTGCATTGGTGCAGAGGCACTTCAGCTGGGCTGTAGGCTGTGTCATCTTTTTAGAGGAACACACCTTGATTCCTTTGAGGTATTTCTCCGGTGCTTCCCTGTTGGCCTGTACTACCTAGGAACTGTGCCGCAAGTGACATCACAAGCACCCACAATAGTTGCGCTGGCAACTATTAAGTTACAAGTGACATCGTGTGAAACTGCAAAAACTAGATTCCCACGCCTGCCTAAACAGGAACTATGCCATAAATGACATCACAAGCACAGGCACAGACCAGGTTCCTGTGCCTGCCCAATCAGGAACTGTGCCACAAGTGACATCACAAGCACCTGCACAAGACAGGTTCCCACGGCTGCCGTATGAGCTAGAAATCGACCTGTGACATTAAAACAGCAGGATAAGCCAGGTTCCCGTGTCAGCCATGTCACCTAGTCAGCCACCCGTGACGTCACAAGCACCCGCACAAGCCGGGTTCCCACGCCTGCTCAGTCAGGTACTAACCCAGCAGTGGCATAAACACCTGCACAAAAGCCAGGTGCTTGTGCCTGCCCAATCAGGAATTGTGCCAAAAGTGACATCAGAAGCACATTTTCTGCTTGTTCCGCTATCCTGCTTTCTCTTAAACTTGTTTGTACCACTATCATAAATTCCTTGCTTACTCTGGAGCTAAGACAATGTAAGATGCTTTTTTCGGGCCGGTCTTCTCCTGTCAGGCAGAGATATCCGTGTAGACATGCTCGGTCACAGAGGCAAAAGGACTAACGGGTGGGTGCGTGCTTAGTGATGGTTCTCCCTTATCAAAAGTGCTGTCAGTCACGTCAGGCAATAATGCTTTCAAGGGGTTTCAGATCGGTGGGACTTACAGAATAATTACGTGGTTATTACCGTGGTAGTCTGAGGGTATGAGAACAAAGATCTGGGGAGGAGAGGGTAATTTTATTTTTTACAACACAGTTTTTGTGGGTCAGTGACGACAATCATGGAGGCGGTGGCTGAGATTCTGTAATGGAGATTCTTTTGTTCTGGAACTGAAGCCCAAATCATCCTCTAACAGTCTTAGTCAGACTGCTGAATCTGGGAGCATACAGTTTCTTTTCTTAAACTGAAGATAATGCAGTTAGAGGAAGAGCCTGTTTGGAAGTTTTAGTGGTCTGGGGACAGAGGCCAGTTGGGGGCGGGGCCCTCGGGGGTGGGGGCTGTTTCTGCCCCGTGCCCTTGGCCTGGAGCTCAGCTGGGAACGGGCTTTCCCAAATCCTGCTGGAAGGAGCCAGATGTGGGAGCTGTGCCCGAGCGGGGGGACAGGGAGCACCCCTGGACCAGCCTCAGGACCTGCGGCAAACCTGCCTTCAAATCAGCTCTTCCCAGCTGGACACTGCCCAGGAGCAGCTCGGAGCGTTGCTGTTCTCCTTCGGGAAGCACGGTACGCACCAAGCACACCCAGAGCTGCGCCTGTGCCAGGAGAAGACTTCAAGCACAGGCGGGCCGATGGTGACAGTTCCCACCGTCTGTCCAGCTCAGGAGAGTGCAGGGAAGGTGCACGGAGGGGACACCGACCGGTTGTCACTTCTCGTGCGGGAACAGGATTTAACAGCAGAAGGGAGGCAGGGTGAAAGGGCCTCTGAGGTCAGAAGTACGTCAGAGGGCGGGCGGAGTCACGGTGAGAGCAGAGGGAGAAGAGCAGGAGATGCAGGCGGCGCGGCTGGGACAACGCCTCCGAGGTGACATCGGCCACACAAACACCGCGACAGACAGAGGCACTGGAGGGGGTGGGGGGGTGAGAAGGTGCCCGGGTGCGAGGAGAGCAGGGGGAGACGGGAGACAGCGACGGAGGTGGAGGGGAAAAGCCCGGGGTGCTGGGAGTGAGGACGCTCCTGCTGGGCAGGTGCTTGTGATGTCCCTGGTGGCAGAGGAGCCGACAGGGCAGGAGCAGGCCCCGGGCGGGTGCAGCTGCTGGTGTCGTCATTAACTGCAGTTTTCACATCTTTTCAGAGAAGAGGCAGTCAGCTGCGAGTTCACAGCGCTGGCTGCTCTGCAGGTCTTTTCTCTTCCCTGTCCCTGCCTCTCCCTTTCCCGGTCTCCTTCCCTTTCCCTCTCATCCTTTCCCCTCTGTCCCGCTCCCTCGCCCTGCCTGTGTCGGTCTGTCCCTCTGTCCTTCCTCCCGCCCTCCTCTGCTCTCTCTGTCCCTCTGTCCTTCCTCCCGCCCTCCTCTGCTCTCTCTGTCCCTCTGTCCTTCCTCCCGCCCTCCTCTGCTCTCTCTGTCCCTCTGTCCTTCCTCCCGCCCTCCTCTGCTCTCTCTGTCCCTCTGTCCTTCCTCCCGCCCTCCTCTGCTCTCTCTGTCCCTCTGTCCTTCCTCCCGCCCTCCTCTGCTCTCTCTGTCCCTCTGTCCTTCCTCCCGCCCTCCTCTGCTCTCTCTGTCTCTCTGTCCTTCCTCCCGCCCTCCTCTGCTCTCTCTGTCCCTCTGTCCTTCCTCCCGCCCTCCTCTGCTCTCTCTGTCCCTCTGTCCTTCCTCCCGCCCTCCTCTGCTCTCTCTGTCCCTCTGTCCCGCTGCTCATTACCACGTTCCTGGCTGCCCCTGCCCCTTCCCCTCATCCCCTTCTCCCTGTCCCTGTGCCCGTTCCCACCAGGGGTTTCCTTTCTCCACTCCCTGTCCAGCCCCTCCCGTGTTCCCGCCGTCCCTCTGTCCTGCTCCCATCCCTCTGTCCGTCTCCCGTTCCTCTCGGGCCACCCCACCGCCCTGCCCCACCCCTCTCTGCCGCTCTCTCCCTCTCCCCTCCTCCTCCCGGCTCCACCGGGGCTCCGGGACCCCCGCAGCCCCGGAGGGGCGGCCATGGGGCCTGTGGGGGGCAGGGCCGGGCCGGGCGAGGACGAGGGTGTCCTCGCAGGGTCAGACAGCAAGGCAGGCACACCCTGCGGCATGCCGGGAGCTGTAGTCCTGGGTCTGCCGGGTGGCCATGTTGGCTCCCAGGGCATGCCGGGAGCTGTAGTCCTGGGCCTGCCGGGTGGCCATGTTGGCTCCCAGGGCATGGCGGGAGCTGTAGTCCTGGGTCTGCCGGGTGGCCATGCTGGCTCCCAGGGCATGCCGGGAGCTGTAGTCCTGGGCCTGCCAGGTGGCCATGTTGGCTCCCAGGGCATGCCGGGAGCTGTAATCCTGGGTCTGCCGGGTGGCCATGTTGGCTCCCAGGGCATGCCGGGAGCTGTAGTCCTGGGCCTGCTGGGTGGCCATGTTGGCTCCCAGGGCATGCCGGGAGCTGTAGTCCTGGGTCTGCCGGGTGGCCATGTTGGCTCCCAGGGCATGCCGGGAGCTGTAGTCCTGGGCCTGCCGGGTGGCCATGTTGGCTCCCAGGGCATGCCGGGAGCTGTAGTCCTGGGTCTTCCAGGTGGCCATGTTGGCTCCCAGGGTATGCCGGGAGCTGTAGTCCTGGGTCTGCTGGGTGGCCATGTTGGCTCCCAGGGCATGCCGGGAGCTGTAGTCCTGGGTCTGCTGGGTGGCCATGTTGGCTCCCAGGGCATGCCGGGAGCTGTAGTCCTGGGCCTGCCGGGTGGCCATGTTGGCTCCCAGGGCATGCCGGGAGCTGTAGTCCTGGGGCACAGGCTGCTGGTCAGCCATGTTGGTCTTGGGAACAGCAGGGATCAAGGGAGATGAAATGCCGTGGGGTGGCTCTGCCGGGGATGCTGAAATGCCCCGAGTGCTGCAGGGGGATTTCTGGTTTGCAGCAGCAAAGCTAATCACTAAAGGAGACCGATCCTCCGCGGGTGGCATCTTTGCTGGCTCTTCGTCACCCTGTCAGTGGCTTTTGGGGGCTTTGGCTGGTGGGACCCATAAGGCACGTTATGACAATTTCCCTCCCGAACTATTTAATCAACCAGTCTTTATAGTATGAAAGTGTATTAACTTTGTTTGTAGTTATGAGTTCACATGATGTGCTGTAATGTGATGAGGTAGTGGAGTTTTACTGAAGACTTTGGTATTTTCATGCTGAAGTAAAACAAAGAAAAGGACAGCCCAGCCTTGGAAAGAAGGACTTTGCCTCTGGGAAGCTCAGGGCTGTCCATGAAGGATAAAGGACACCCCAGGTCAGCCAAGATAACGCCAGCATCCTAGCTGTCGCGAATGAGTGGTTTAGAGGCCGCTTAAAGAATCACCATCAAAGGTATTAGCAGAAAGTGATTTTAACAGAGATTTATGAAGGTGCGACCTAACAGAATTCGATGGCGAGGTTCACTCTATTACTTATTACATGGATGAAACATATAAAGGAAAATCGTCTAAGGGTTTATATCTCAGGGATTATATGTGTTTAGCAGCAGTCTAGGGTTCATTCACAGTTTAGCAGCGCTTAATCATCAACTAATAATTAACAAACTTTAGTAGCACTTAATCATTACTAATTTAATATTTACGAAATAAGTGTTAGTAGAGTCTACTATAATCACGACTTAATTACAGATTATGCTTACTATTAGTCCACACATACAGACAGGCAGAAATATAAAAAATATATATGTACAGAAGGTATACCTGTTAGAAGTTCCCCTTGATTTCAGTGAAGAAATATTCACGTCGAACGTCTAGGCATTTCTTTCTCAACAGGCGAAGGGATGAGCTTCGAGGAGTGAAGGGGTTCAGCCCAGGTCCCGTCGTTGGCGACAGGCCTCCGAATATCTCAGACTCGAGAGGTCGCAAGCTCTGAGAGGCTCCCACTCTGAGGGAGATGCTGGGCGCAGCCGCTGCGGTCCAGGAGAGCAAAAAGGGCCTCACTTAGGACCACCCTTTATAGGTTCG
The DNA here is from genome assembly GCF_964195595.1 of Calonectris borealis. NCBI lineage: Eukaryota > Metazoa > Chordata > Aves > Procellariiformes > Procellariidae > Calonectris > Calonectris borealis. The sequence goes on from NW_027441708.1 coordinate 5,649, forward strand.
CAAGATGCTTGGCTTTGGTCATCCGTAAATTTCCATCTTGGCCGCCGTCCCAGGTGGCAATTACTAAAAATTCTCAAGGTTTCGGTGTTGTTCTACCTGACACCTGGGCCAGGCAGTGGGAGGACGTTCCCAGCCTCAGCCGTGCAGAGTTTCTGATACAGTCAAGGAGCGCTCAACCGCCAGACTCAGAATTCCAAGACCGAGGTTTCACGGAAATTTCTGAGATCAACAAGCGGCCTAGGAGAGCGGGGGGAACGCACCACCACACGAGCCCATCTGACACGTCTTTGAAACCCCCCCAGCATCGTTTGGTGTCACAGATCAGTAACTCTAGCAAGACTGACTGCAGGGACTTCTGTATCAATAGGAAGCAGCAAGAATGCTGCAAAACTAGAGTTGCTTTGCAAAGTTTGACTCTGATTAGTAATCGGTAGTGTGGGTGCTAGTGATTAGTCAAGTCGTCTGGTCCCTGAAGGACTGAAGGGTATAAGAACCCCGTGTAAAGGCACATTTAGGGTGCCCCAGTTGGGCTGGAGCACGGCATGCGCATGAAAAAATATTTGCCCCTCTAATTCTATACTTTGCATCCAAGCCTCTCGCCTCGGTCAGCGCGGGCCAGTGCGAATTTTTCATCACATCGGCTCGGGGCTCACCTGTGGGCAGGGGGGTTTGTTGGATGAGGTCCAGGCAGCGACGGACGAGGCCGTAGAGGGGGTGGAGCGAGCTGGGCAGCCGGTGCAGCGTCAGCTCCGGGGTCTTGGCATGCGAGCCCTGGCCAGTGATGCCTGCTCGCCAGCCAGCTGCGAGCTGAGTTTTCTGCGCTCAGCCGGTCCCTGCCTGGCCCCCTGGGGCAGCTGCAGCTCCATCGCAGGGCTGGATGCAGCTCGCCGGCAGTGATGCTGTGCTGGGGCAGCGATGCAGATGCCAGTACTGGGGCGCTGATGCTGGTACTGGGGCAGTGATGGAGGCCTCCGTCCTCCCAGCGTTGATGATAATCAACGTGGTTTCTCCCACGGGCGCCCGCCACCCGGGGCGATGCCCCGTCTACCCATCCTCTCAGCCACCCGCGGGGTGGGCAGGGGCTGCATTAACCCTGCCACACCCCGTCCCGCTGCGCAAATGACTGCAAGCAGAGAGAGGCGCTGCAAAGTGAACACCCGTCTTTTAATGAATTAAGGAAGACAGGGGTCTGGGAGAGGGCTGGGGCTGGAGCAGCTGGGTGCAGGTCTCTGCCCCGGGCTCTCCTCTGCGCGTGGGTGCTACGGGGGATGGTGCTGGACTGGTGAGTTATGGGCAGTCGTACTCATTGGCTATCTCCATGTCGATCTCCCTCTGCCCAAAAAACTGCAACTGACCCGGTGACATCTGCAGGGCCACCCGCTCCCGCTCCTCCTGGGCCAGCTTCTTGATGCGCTCCTGCTTGGGCCGCTGCTCAGGTGTGATGGGCACCGACTCCTCCTGCTCCTCGAGATGGGTGGGCACAGCCATGAGGCCTCCCCAGGGCCTGAGGGATAGCACGGAGTCGGCGGGAGGGCACAGCAGCCATGGCGGCATGCACAGCTGCTGCGGCAGCCCCTCCCGTGGGGTTTGGCCCCCCATGGGCGACAGGCGCAGCCAGCTGCGGCTACTTGGGTTTGGCAGCTGCCCCAGTGCTGCCTCGCTGCTCGATGCCGCCGCCGGTGCCGTCTCCTTCTTGCTGTCAGCCAGGGGCGTGGAGGCAGCCGGCTCCATGCTGGGTCTCAGGACTACCGGCAGGGGATTGGGGAGCCTCGGGGGCACGCTGGGGCCGGCCTGGGGCTCCGGGTCGGGCGGACCCATGGCGATCATTCCGCCAGCAATTGGTTCAGCCAGCCTTGCAAGGGTTTGATTTTTCATACCACAACTTCCCGTCTCAATGATTTCCTACCCTGCAGATTTCCTGTCTCAATGCTGATTTCCCACCCCCATGACGATTTCCCGTCCTAATGATGGTTTCCCATCCCAATGATGATTTCTCAGCCCCAGGATGGTTTCCTATCCCCACGATTTCCCATCCCAAGCGTGATTTTTGCAGGGAGGTGAATTTCCTGTCCAAGGGGAAGGGATGGGTCCGGCATCGGTGACCCTGCGATGCCAACGTGTGTGCTGCCCCTTCCTGCCCCGGTGGTGGGGTTGGGGGGGTTGGGGTGCTTTTGGGTTGTTTTTGTCCTCCCCCTCTCTGCCCTGGGGGGGGAAACTGCTGCTCCCAACTGTGGTGGAACCGGGGCTGGTACTGGTACTGTGCAGTCATGATGGGGACCTGTCACCTAAATCTGGCAACTGGCCCGTGCTGACTGAAGAGAGAAGCTGGGATGCAAAGAGGAATTCTTGGGGGTCCCACGGCAATGTACGATTTAATCCATTTATCAGTGAGGCAGTGCATTTACTCACTTCGTTAATGTTGGAACAATTATTTTTGCTGAAGTTGGCAAACTTTTCTACCCGGAAACCAGGCACGCCCACCAAACAGGTTCTGAAAGGCTCTGTTGCCGTAGCAAGAGACAAACAAAACGCAGATTGACCTGTTTTGTTTGCCCAGGTAGCCCACATATTTTCCCTAGGCTCTATGTGATGTATGGACATGGTCACGGGGACTACCATCACTATTACTAATGTTCCAATCACCAGGTTTCGTAGTTGTTTTGCTTTACTTTCCATGCGAACCGCTTTTGACATTTTTCTTTTGTTGCAACCCATTGGTTAAAGGGTACTTTCCAGATCTCTGGCACCAGGTTATGTCGTTTACACTCAACACCTAAAATAATAGGCAAGCAAGCTCTTTCAGCAGTTAATCTAGTCCACTGGTTACAGCTGATCTGATATGAAAGTGTGTTAGTTATCTCATGCCCAGTAATCAACAATATTTTAGTCAAATCAATTTCTTTTTGATAACAGTGATCACACCATCGATTAGCGTGATTAAGCCGAACCCACCATTTTTTCCCACATTGATAACATTCGCATAACACCCAGGGTTTACATCGGTGGCAGTCTTCGCATCTGATTTTGCTTTTTTCTATTTCATAAGGAGAGTTCATAACAACGTACAGTCTCGGTCGTTACAATTCCTTTGATACGTCTTCCTCTTCTTGTGAGAGTGCAGGCTTCACCGCTCGGCTAGGCACCCATATTGGTCCCTTATCTGTGGAAACACACATGTATCCCCTCCCATTAAATATTACCGAAACTGGGCCCAGCCACATGCCAGTGACTGGGTCTCGATACATTACTTTTAGTTTTGGAAGCGTTGTATGAGAGTTAAACTTAAGGTTTTGGTGAAGTATTATAATCGATGGCTCTTCTCTGTCTCCCATCAGACACAAATAATTTAGAGTAAATAGGACTTTATGCAGTCTCATTTGCGGGTCCTTTTCTTCCTCCTTTTGCTTTGTTAGATAGTCCTTCAATACCTGATGCGTGCGTTCTACAAGGCTCTGCCCCGTCGGTGAGTGTGGGATGCCAGTAATATGCTTGACCCCCCATCTCATCAGAAAGGTTCTCAACTTCTGACTGGTGTAAGCAGGGCCATTGTCTGTTTTCAGTTGTTCTGGCACACCCAACACTGCGAAGCAAGCAAGGAGGTGCTTACACACATGATGAGCCTTCTCACCCGATAAAGCCGTGGCCCATATTACTTTAGAGAAGGTATCTATGGTGACACGTACGTATTTGAGCTGCCCAAATTCAGCAATGTGAGTGACGTCAGTCTGCCAGAGCTCTAAAGCCTTGAGACCTTTTGGATTAACGCCCAGCCCTATTCCAGGTCCATGATTTCCACACTTGGGACAGGCCTGTATGATAGAGCGAGCTTCGTTTTCTGATAACCCATATTGCCTTCTTAAACCCTTTGAGTTTTGATGAAATATTTCATGACCCTGCCTAGCTTGTAAAAATTTATCTACAGGTGGTACATGACAGGCTGGACTGACAAGATTGTCCGCTATCTGATTGCCTCGTCCTAAACCCAACTCCCATTGATGGCTACGGATATGAATGACACAACACGGAGCCGCTCGCTGGGAGATGGTCGATCTCAATTGAATAAATAGTTTCCCTAGCTGAGGATTATTTGTTTCCCTAATCAGCGCATCTTGAATTCTTGGTATAAGCCCAGCTACATATAGAGAATCAGTCACCACATTCAAAGGATGATCAAGCCAATTCCCTAATGCCCATACCACTGCCATTAATTCTAAAGTCTGTAAGGTATCTCCAGCTTGCCCTTGCAAAATCTTTTTGCACCATTGATCTGTTTCCCACCATACGCACGCAGCTTGTCTAGAACGTTTTCCCGCATCTGTGTATACCGTCAACCCCTCGAGTATCGGGCTATCAACCACTTTAGATTTTTCTAGCCACTGATTTCGTTTTAGAATCTGCCACAATTTCCCTTGAGGTTGCTGAGAATGCACCTTTCCGCTAAATCCTAACAGAGATTCTTGAAAGGCCAGCACGTGGCGTATCCACCACTCTAAATCTACAGCGTTAACAGGAATACTGATGTCTGCTGGTTCCTGTCCTGTCAGCTCTATAATTCGCGTTCTCCCTTTTCGGATTAATTCCCCTACGGCTTCAGGACGAGTTTGTATACTGCAACGTGGTTGTACCCGTAAGAAAACCCATTCCAAAATTTGAAAAAAGGAGGAATTTGGCAGGTTATCATTACTCGTGTTGTCAATGGCAGTCACGGAGTTCATTCCCTGTTGTCCCTTCGTCTCCCCCTTCTTGTTTTGCCATTGACATATAACGGCAAAAGGTGATTCTTCGGTGTTACAGATAAGCAAAGAAAGTGGCAGTTCAAGAATTCTTCTTGCAGTCCAGGCTATAGTAAGTTTGTTTATAATGTGCTGTAAGGCTACGTGGTGTTTGTCCGTCATATGAATTTCAGCTGCAGGCTGAGTGCCACGCAGTAATTCAATTAGTGGTTTAATGTCTGCATTGGTAATGCCAGCGCAGTTGCGAACCCATTGGATGTCGCCTAAGACCGTCTGCACATCAGCCAATGTTTTGAGTGGAGTTTTTAATGCCATTTTTTGTGGACGAATTTTTGCCTGTTCAATGATCCACCCTAGGTATTTCCAAGGTGGAGACCTCTGGATCTTTTCTGGTGCAATTACAAGTCCCTTGTCTGCTAGCATGGTTGTTAATTGTTGTATATGATGCACTTCAAAAGGAACTTGTTGACAGCACAAAATATCATCCATATAATGACAGATGATAGTTGCAGGCCATTTTTTTCTTATCGGTTGCAGTGCCCAGGCGACATATAGTTGGCACAATGTAGGAGAGTTTTTCATCCCTTGTGGAAGTACCACCCACTCATACCGCTCTGCTGGTGCTGCTTTATTTATCGAGGGTATGGAAAAGGCAAATCTCTGAGTGTCCTGAGGGTGCAGTGGGATTGTGAAAAAGCAGTCCTTTAAATCAACTATAAGTATGTGCCAATTTTCAGGTAACATATTAGGTGATGGCATTCCAGGTTGTAAGGCTCCCATAGGCAACATTTGGTCATTTATTTTCCTCAAATCATGTAGTAAACGCCACTTCCCACTTTTCTTAGGGATGACAAAAATAGGAGTATTCCATGGACTGACAGATGGTTTGATATGTCCCTCTATAAGTTGGTCGGATACCAGTTGTTTAGTTATTTGCAATCGCTCTTTAGTCATGGGCCACTGGTCAACCCAAACAGGGTCATTGGAGATCCATGTTAACGGTGGGTTGGGCGATTGCTCCCCAGTGCCCATGACTAAAAATGCTTTGTAGTCAGCATTGCCCCGATCTGACTGAGAACATCACGTCCAATTAATGCCTCCAAATTTCCAGGGAGCGACAAAACATGGACCTTCAGTGTTGCCCTCTGGCCTTCCGGGAAACTCACTTGAACCGGTTTACTACTTATATATGAGGCTGAGTTCCCTCCCACTCCTGCAATTAATGCCTTTGGGGTTTCTATTTCCCACTGCAACGGCCAATTTGCTCGATTTATAATAGTTATGTCGGCCCCAGTGTCTAACATTGCATTGATTCTTATTGAAAGGTTATCCTGAGTCAAAGTCACAGTTTCGAGTGGGCGATGGTCTAATTTTGTAGTGAAACATACAGCAGGTCCAGTAGAACCAAATCCTTTACACCCACGCTCTTCCCAATCTTGGTTTGATCGATTTAAAGGATTTTTAAAAGCTAATATCTGGGCTATCCGACTGCCCTTTGGGATGAAGAGAGGAGGACTAATTGTATAGGCCATAATATGAATTTGACCAGTATAGTCTGCATCAATGACTCCAGGAATTACGATCAATCCTTTTATTCCTGCAGAAGATCGACCTAAAAGGATTCCACCTATCCTATTACTATCAGCTACTAAAGGCCCTACTGCATTGCTAGGGATTTTGCACACTTCTGTATTGGTTAAAGTGAAATCTATTGTTGTTTCCAGGTCGACTCCCAAACTTCCTTTGGTGGCAGCCGAGTGTTTTAGTAAAAACCCTGATTGCTGCTGTTGTTCTGAGGGGGCATTTGTTTCTGCACGCGGCCTCTCCTCGCGCTCAATTTGAAGTTTCCCGAACAGGCCTTAGTAGCATGGGTATTTTTTTGACACCTATCACACCATACGGGAGCACGACAATTTCGCTTGCTATGCCCCTGTTCCCCGCAACGATAGCAGATGCCTTTAAAGGGCTGAACTATTCCTGGAGAGTGTTTTCGCCTAACAACAGCTGCCAACGGTTGCACTACTTCTTTGACAGCACTTTGCAGCACAGCTGCCATCGACTCATTTTGTTGTTGAACTCCTGCTCTTTCCACCCGAGAAAGCATTTCTTCCACTCCTGCCCCTTTGGGCAGACTGGCTAGAATGGCCCTGGTAGTGTTATTGGCGTTATCAAAGGCCAAAATTCTAAACATTTGTTGTTTATTGTTCTCTCCCAAATCTGGGTGGTTCATTACTGCATCCCAAAGCCTATCGATAAAGTTGCTATACTTCTCAGTTGCACCTTGCGTCACCGAGCTGAAGGAAGGGCCTTCCGATCCTGGTAAGGAAAGAAACGCATCTAAAGCAAGCTTAGAAGATAACTGTAACATTGACAGGAAAAGTTAGTTGGACATTTATATCCACATAACGTCCCCCCCCAATGAGCATTTCTGCTGTAATCCCATATAATGGATCCCCTTGTTGTTGATGTTGGGCAGCAGCATTCACTGCCCTCTGAGACCATGACGATCCCCATAACAAAAACTGTGTAGGTGTCAACAGAAGCCTCATCAGACTTTGACAATCATGAGGACACATCAAATCAGCAGAAAAAATCCAAATAACAATTTGTCGCGAGGCTTCCGATTTAACACCATACTGCGATATAGTATTTTTGGCTTGTTGTAGAATCTTCCAATCATGCGGTTCCCATTTTCCTTGACCGTTGTACTGTACCACCGGAAAAGCCATGGGGCCAATGTCGGATACAACTCCCCACTGTCCATCCAAAATAGCATCCCGAACAACTCCACTCCATCGGCCGGGATGGGTAGCCGCGGTAGGTCCGGAGAAACAGGGTGGCAAGTTGTCTCTCGAACCGGCGGTTGACCAAGGTTCTCCTTTTTGCTGAGTCTGTGAAGTCAAGTCCTTTAGTTGTTGCACAACCTCTTTTAACAGCTGATTAATACTGTCTGTGGAATTTTTCTCTTTTCCGCTGGATGGCGGTGTGGCAGCACCGGAGGAATCATCGGAGAGTGGCAAGGGGGGGTGGAGAGGAGGGGCGGTGGGAGGAGGGCGGCACGTTTCCCGCCTGGAATCGGGGGGGTGGGTGGAGCTGGCCACTCCTCCCCCTTCATGCCCAGTGGTTGCTCTTCCGCGTTCGCCTCACACTGCTGCTGTGCTTTAGCCCCGGCAACTTCCAGCTGCTGTGGCGCAGATGATATTGTCGGGCAAGATGGCGAACATAGACTGTCGGGCGTTTTTAAGTCCCGCTCAACTCTATCGCGCAATTCGGCAACAGTCTTACAGGTGGACCCCGTCATACCCTTCACAGCAGGCAGCCCAAAAAATCGCGCGAAAGGTCCCGCCTTGGATTCCATGCTCTTAGACTGTTCCGGCATGGGGTCCGGAGCCAGCATCTGAACAGCCGCACACGCCACCTCCCGTTCAGCTTTCATAGCTCTTAAAGTGTCTAGTACGTCTCCCCACAAGTCTGACACAGACTTAATGTCCTTCTCCAATTTCTTATCACCTCCAGTAAGCTTCTGCCACATTAGTTCTCCCAGCTCCCGCCATTCAAGCACAGAAAACAACGGGTGAGTGTCTTTAAAATGTCCCAAACGTTGTCCTAACTTAATTAGCTTGATAAGCTGTTTCACCGTTGTCTCGATCCCTCTCTTAGAGAGTAGTCCTGCGAGCAACGCAGCTGCTGCCTCATTCTCCATGATGGCAGCGCACCCTCTGGGAGGCAGTTGGCCACTCTGCACCGATATCTATTCTATCTGTTTGAGCAATAGAATAGTACAACTCCCAGTCGCTGGTTTCCCACTCCCCTTCTCTCGCTGCGCTTACCGCAGTCTCGAAGAATTGTAGTCTCTGCTACCAGACCTCTGGGTTACGAGCCCAGCAGGTTTCCACATCCTCTGCTACCAGATGTCGGAGTGACCCGGGGTCGGAATAGGAGCGCGTTCCCGGAGTAATGAGGAGTCCCAATGTGGGTATGGTCATTCTCCTTTATTTCAAGATATTGTGCTACTTTTATAAGCTAGCCACACTAACACGCGCATCTACGAATCCTCTATTGGTTTACAGTCAGCAAGCACACGAATCTTAACATACACAGATTGGTCAAAAGCAGGTGTCCACGCGAACGCTTCCTGCGCCTGCATTCCGTTACCTAATCTACTGATATTTACATTCCTCAGCCTGTTTTTTCCCTACTCTACTATCACTTCAGAGACTCTAAAACTACAATTGCTCTTTAGCAGCCTTCTACTATTACTAACAAATCCTCAGTGCTTGGGATGTTCATAGGATGATTTTTATTTAATAAAAATCCCTCCACAGCTGTCCACCTTGCCCGGTCTCTCAGAGGACCCTTCTGTTGTGGGGTTGTTGAGGGTTGAAGAACAACAGGTACCAATCGCTACCACAACAGTGCACCGGCGACAATACCGCACCAACCGAGACTCCCTGATCCCCATCCATGAGCTGATTCGTCGACCGGAGAGCCAAGGAGCGATCAGCAAGACTCGCTCACCCTTCAACAGTCCCATATGGCCAGTGCCAAAGTCTACTGGAGAGTGGAGACTAACAGTAGACTACCGTGGCCTGAACGAAGTCACGCCGCCACTGAGTGCTGCCGTGCCGGACATGCTAGAGCTTCAATACGAACTGGAGTCAAAGGCAGCCAAGTGGTACGCCACAATTGACATTGCTAATGCCTTCTTCTCCATCCCTTTGGCAGCAGAGTGCAGGCCACAGTTTGCTTTCACTTGGAGGGGCGTCCAGTACACCTGGAACCGACTGCCCCAGGGGTGGAAACACAGCCCTACCATTTGCCATGGACTGATCCACACCGCACTGGAACGGGGTGAGGCTCCAGAACACCTGCAGTACATTGATGACATCATCGTGTGGGGCAACACAGCAGGGGAAGTTTTTGAGAAAAGGGAGAGAATAATTCAAATCCTTCTGAAAGCCGGTTTTGCCATAAAACAAAGTAAGGTCAAGGGACCTGCACAGGAGATCCAGTTTTTAGGAATAAAATGGCATGATGGACGTCGTCAGATCCCAATGGATGTGATCAACAAAATAACAGCCATGTCCCCACCAACTAGCAAAAAGGAAACACAAGCTTTCTTAGGCGTTGTGGGCTTTTGGAGAATGCATATTCCAGATTACAGCCTGATTGTAAGCCCTCTCTATCAAGTGACCAGGAAGAAGAACGATTGCAAATGGGGCCCTGAGCAACAACAAGCCTTTGAACAAATTAAACAGGAGATAGTTCATGCAGTAGCCCTTGGGCCAGTCCGGGCAGGACAAGATGTGAAGAATGTGCTCTACACCGCAGCCGGGGAGAATGGCCCTACCTGGAGCCTCTGGCAGAAAGCACCAGGGGAGACTCGAGGTCGACCCTTAGGGTTCTGGAGTCGGGGATACAGAGGATCCGAGGCCCGCTACACTCCAACTGAGAAGGAGATATTGGCAGCATATGAAGGGATTCGAGCTGCTTCGGAAGTGGTTGGTACAGAAGCACAGCTCCTCCTGGCACCCCGACTGCCGGTGCTGGGCTGGATGTTCAAAGGGAGCGTCCCCTCTACACATCATGCAACCGATGCTACGTGGAGTAAGTGGGTCGCGCTGATCACATCGCGCTGCACTGGGACCCCCACTCACTCCACTAGCTGCACTGGGAATCCCCACTCACTCCATTAGCTGCACTGGGACCCCCCCCTCACTCCACTAGCTGCACTGGGACCCCCACTCACTCCACTAGCTGCACTGGGACCCCCACTCACTCCACTAGCTGCACTGGGACCCCCCACTCACTCCACTAGCAGCACTGGGACCCCCCACTCACTCCACTGGCTGCACTGGGACCCCCCACTCGCTCCACTAGCTGCACTGGGACCCACCACTCGCACCACTCGCTGCACTGGGACCCCCCACTCGCTCCACTCGCTGCACTGGGACCCCCACTCACTCCACTAGCTGCACTGGGACCCCCCACTCACTCCACCAGCTGCACTGAGACCCCCACTCACTCCACTCGCTGCACTGAGACCCCCCAGTCACTCCAGTACCTGCACTGGGACCCCCCACTCACTCCACTAGCTGCACTGAGACCCCCCACTCACTCCACTAGCTCCACTGGGACCCCTACTCACTCCACTCGCTGCACTGGGACCCCCCACTCACTCCACTCGCTGCACTGGGACCCCCCACTCACTCCACTCGCTGCACTGGGACCCCCCACTCACTCCACTAGCTCCACTGGGACCCCTACTCACTCCACTCGCTGCACTGGGACCCCCCACTCACTCCACCGGCTGCACTGAGACCCCCCACTCACTCCACTAGCTGCACTGGGACCCCCCCCTCACTCCACTAGCTGCACTGGGACCCCCCACTCACTCCACTAGCTGCACTGGGGGCCCCCACTCACTCCACTCGCTGCACTGGGACCCCCGACTCGCTCCACTAGCTGCACTGGGACCCCCCACTCGCTCCACTCGCTGCACTGGGACCCCCACTCACTCCACTAGCTGCACTGGGACCCCCCACTCACTCCACTAGCTGCACTGGGACCCCCCACTCACACCACTAGCTACACTGGGACCCCCCACTCACTCCACTAGCTGCACTGGGACCCCCCACTCCCTCCACGAGCTGCACTGGGACCCCCCACTCAGTCCACTCGCTGCACTGGGAAACCCCACTCACTCCACTCGCTGCACTGGGACCCCCGACTCGCTCCACTAGCTGCACTGGGACCCCCCACTCGCTCCACTGGCTGCACTGGGACCCCCACTCACTCCACTAGCTGTACTGGGACCCCCCACTCACTCCACTCGCTGCACTGAGACCCCCCACTCACTCCACTACCTGCACTGGGACCCCCCACTCATTCCACTCGCTGCACTGAGACCCCCCACTCACTCCACTAGCTGCACTGGGACCCCCCAGTCACTCCACTTGCTGCACTGAGACCCCCCACTCACTCCAGTACCTGAACTGGGACCCCCCACTCACTCCACTCGCTGCACTGGGACCCCTACTCACTCTAGTCGCTGCACTGGGACCCCCCACTCACTCCACTCGCTGCACTGGGACCCCCCACTCACTCCACTAGCTCCACTGGGACCCCTACTCACTCCACTAACTGCACTGGGAAACCCCACTCACTCCACTCGCTGCACTGGGACCCCCGACTCGCTCCACTAGCTGCACTGGGACCCCCCACTCGCTCCACTGGCTGCACTGGGACCCCCCACTCACTCCACTCGCTGCACTGGGACCCCCCAGTCACTCCACTCGCTGCACTGAGACCCCCCACTCACTCCAGTACCTGCACTGGGACCCCCCACTCCCTCCACTCGCTGCACTGGGACCCCCACTCACTCCTCTAGCTGCACTGGGACCCCCCACTCACTCCACGCGCTGCACTGGGACCCCCACTCACTCCACTGGCTACACTGAGACCCCCCACTCACTCCACTGGCTGCACTGGGACCCCCCACTCACTCCACTCGCTGCACTGGGACCCCCACTCACTCCACTAGCTGCACTGGGACCCCCCACTCTCTCCACGCGCTGCACTGGGACCCCCCACTCACTCCACTAGCTGCACTGGGACCCCCCACTCACTCCACTCGCTGCACTGGGACCCCCACTCACTCCACTGGCTACACTGAGACCCCCCACTCACTCCACTGGCTGCACTGGGACCCCCCACTCACTCCACTCGCTGCACTGGGACCCCCCACTCACTCCACTAGCTGCACTGGGACCCCCCACTCACTCCACGCGCTGCACTGGGACCCCCCACTCCCTCCACTCGCTGCACTGGGACCCCCACTCACTCCACTGGCTACACTGAGACCCCCCACTCACTCCACTGGCTGCACTGGGACCCCCCACTCGCTCCCCTAGCTGCACTGGGACCCCCCACTCACTCTACTCGCTGCACTGAGACCCCCCACTCACTGCACTACCTGCACTGGGACCCCCCACTCACTCCACTGGCTGCACTGGGACCCCCACTCACTCCACTGGCTGCACTGAGACCCCCCACTCACTCCACTGGCTGCACTGGGACCCCCCACTCACTCCACTCGCTGCACTGGGACCCCCCACTCACTCCACTCGCTGCACAGGGACCCCCCACTCACTCCACTCGCTGCACTGGGACCCCCCACTCACTCCAGTACTTGCACTGGGACCCCCCACTCGCTCCACTAGCTGCACTGAGACCCCCCACTCACTCCACTCGCTGCACTGGGACCCCCCACTCACTCCACTCGCTGCACTGGGGGCCCCCACTCACTCCACTCGCTGCACTGGGACCCCCCACTCGCTCCACTAGCTGCACTGAGACCCACCACTCACTCCACTCGCTGCACTGGGACCCGTCACTCACTCCACTGGCTGCACTGGGACCCCCACTCACTCCAGTACTTGCACTGGGACCCCCCACTCGCTCCACTAGCTGCACTGAGACCCCCCACTCACTCCACTCGCTGCACTGGGACCCCCCAATCACTCCACTCGCTGCACTGGGACCCCCACTCACTCCACTAGCTGTACTGGGACCCCCCACTCACTCCACTAGCTGCACTGGGACCCCTACTCACTCCACTAGCTGCACTGGGACCCACCACTCACTCCACTGGCTGCACTGGGACCCCCCCCTCACTCCACTAGCTGCACTGGGACCCCCCCCTCACTCCACTAGCTGCACTGGGACCCCCCCCTCACTCCACTGGCTGCACTGGGACCCACCACTCACTCCACTAGCTGCACTGGGACCCCCCACTCACTCCATTAGCTGCATTGGGACCCCCCACTCACTCCACTCGCTGCACTGGGACCCCCCCCTCACTCCACTACCTGCACTGGGACCCCCCACTCACTCCACTCGCTGCACTGGGACCCCCTACTCACTCCACTGGCTGCACTGGGACCCCCCACTCACACCACTAGCTGCACTGGGACCCCCACTCACTCCACTAGCTGCACTGGGACCCCCCACTCACTCCACTCGCTGCACTGGGACCCCCCACTCACTCCACTCGCTGCACTGGGACCCCCCACTCACTCCACTTGCTGCACTGGGACCGCCCACTCACTCCACTTGCTGCACTGGGACCCCCCACTCACTCCACTTGCTGCACTGGGACCCCCCCCTCACTCCACTCGCTGCACTGGGACCCCCCACTCACTCCACTAGCTGCACTGGGACCCCCCACTCACTCCACTCGCTGCACTGGGACCCCCCACTCACTCCACTTGCTGCACTGGGACCCCCCACTCACTCCACTAGCTGCACTGAGTCCCCCCACTCACACCACTAGCTGCACTGGGACCCCCCAGTCACTCCACTCGCTGCACTGGGACCCCCCACTCACTCCACTCGCTGCCCTGGGACCCCCCCGTCACTCCACTAGCTGCACTGGGACCCGCCACTCACTCCACTCGCTGCACTGGGACCTCCCACTCATTCCACTAGCTGTACTGGGACCCCCCACTCACTCCCCTAGCTGCACTGGGACCCCCCACTCGCTCCCCTAGCTGCACTGGGACCCCCCACTCACTCCACTCGCTGCACTGGGACCCCCCACTCACTCCACTCGCTGCACTGAGACCCCCCACTCACTGCACTACCTGCACTGGGACCCCCCACTCGCTCCACTCGCTGCACTGGGACCCCCCACTCGCTCCACTCGCTGCACTGGGACCCCCTTCTCACTCCACTCGCTGCACTGGGACCCCCCACTCACTCCACTAGCTGCACTGGGACCCCCCACTCACTCCACTAGCTGCACTGGGACCCCCCACTCACTCCACTAGCTGCACTGGGAAGCCCCACTCACTCCACTCGCTGCACTGGGACCCCCCACTCACTCCACTCGCTGCACTGGGACCCCCCACTCACTCCACTAGCTGCACTGGGACCCCCCACTCACTCCACTCGCTGCACTGAGACCCCCCACTCACACCACTAGCTGCACTGGGACCCCCCCCTCACTCCACTCGCTGCACTGGGACCCCCCCGTCACTCCACTAGCTGCACTGGGACCCCCCACTCACTCCACTCGCTGCACTGGGACCCCCCACTCACACCACTAGCTGCACTGGGACCCCCCCCTCACTCCACTCGCTGCACTGGGACCCCCCCGTCACTCCACTCGCTGCACGGGGACCCCCCACTCACTCCACTAGCTGCACTGGGACCCGCCACTCACTCCACTAGCTGCACTGGGACCCCCCACTCACTCCACTCGCTGCACTGAGACCCCCCACTCACTGCACTACCTGCACTGGGACCCCCCACTCGCTCCACTCGCTGCACTGGGACCCCCCACTCGCTCCACTCGCTGCACTGGGAACCCCTACTCACTCCACTCGCTGCACTGGGACCCCCCACTCACTCCACTAGCTGCACTGGGACCCCCACTCACTGCACTACCTGCACTGGGACCCCCCACTCACTCCACTAGCTGCACTGGGATCCCCCACTCACTCCACGCGCTGCACTGGGACCCCCCACTCACTCCACTAACTGCACTGGGAAACCCCACTCACTCCAGTAGCTGCACTGGGACCCCCCCCTCACTCCACTAACTGCACTGGGACCCCCCCCTCACTCCACTAGCTGCACTGGGGGCCCCCACTCACTCCACTCGCTGCACTGGGACCCCCCACTCACTCCAGTAGCTGCACTGGGACCCCCCACTCACTCCACGCGCTGCACTGGGACCCCCCCCTCACTCCACTGGCTGCACTGGGACCCCCCACTCGCTCCACTCGCTGCACTGGGACCCCCCACTCGCTCCACTAGCTGCACTGGGGGCCCCCACTCACTCCACTCGCTGCACTGGGACCCCCCACTCACTCCACTCGCTGCACTGAGACCCCCCACTCACTCCACTAGCTGCACTGGGACCCCCCACTCACTCCACGCACTGCACTGGGTTCCCCCACTCACTCCACTCGCTGCACTGGGGGCCCCCACTCACTCCACTGGCTGCACTGGGACCCACCACTCACTCCACACGCTGCACTGGGACCCCCCACTCACTCCACACGCTGCACTGGGACCCCCCACTCACTCCACTCGCTGCAGTGGGACCCCCCACTCACTCCACTCGCTGCACTGAGACCCCCCACTCACTCCACTACCTGCACTGGGATCCCCCAGTCACTCCACTCGCTGCACATAGACCCCCCACTCACTCCACAAGCTGCACTGAGACCCCCCACTCACTCCACACGCTGCACTGGGACCCCCCACTCACTCCACACGCTGCACTGGGACCCCCCACTCACTCCACTAGCTGCACTGGGACCCCCACTCACTCCACTAGCTGCACTGGGACTCCCCACTCACTCCACTCGGTGCACTGGGACCCCCCACTCACTCCACTAGCTGCACTGGGACTCCCCACTCACTCCACTCGCTGCACGGGGACCCCCCCTCACTCCACTCGCTGCACTGGGACTCCCCACTCACTCCACTCGCTGCACTGAGACCCCCCACTCACTCCACTACCTGCACATAGACCCCCCACTCACTCCACACGCTGCACTGGGACCCCCCACTCACTCCACACGCTGCACTGGGACCCCCCACTCACTCCACTAGCTGCTCCGGGACCCCCCCTCACTCCACTAGCTGCACTGGGACCCCCCACTCACTCCACTCGCTGCACTGGGACCCCCCACTCACTCCACTACCTGCACTGGGACCCCCCCCTCACTCCACTACCTGCACTGGGATCCCCCACTCACTCCACTAGCTGCACTGGGACCCCCCACTCACTCCACTAGCTGCACTGGGACCCCCCACTCACTCCACTCGCTGCACTGGGACCCCCCACTCACTCCACTCGCTGCACTGGGACCCCCCACTCACTCCACTACCTGCACTGGGATCCCCCACTCACTCCACTAGCTGCACTGGGACCCCCCACTCACTCCACTCGCTGCACTGAGACCCCCCACTCACTCCACTCGCTGCACTGGGACCCCCCACTCACTCCACTAGCTGCACTGGGACCCCCCACTCACTCCACTCGCTGCACTGGAAGCCCCCACTCGCTCCACGCGCTGCACTGGGACCCCCCACTCACTCCATTAGCTGCACTGGGACCCCCCACTCACTCCACTCGCTGCACTGGGACCCCCCACTCACTCCACTGGCTGCACTGAGACGCCCCACTCACTCCACTCGCTGCACTGGGACTCCCCCCTCACTCCACTCGCTGCACTGGGACCCCCCCCTCACTCCACTCGCTGCACTGGGACCCCCCCCTCACTCCATTAGCTGCACTGGGACCCCCCACTCACTCCACTCGCTGCACTGGGACACCCCCCTCACTCCACTACCTGCACTGGGACCCCCCACTCACTCCACTCGCTGCACTGGGACCCCCTACTCACTCCACTCGCTGCACTGGGACCCCCCACTCACTCCACTCGCTGCACTGAGACCCCCCCCTCACTCCACTCGCTGCACTGGGACCCCCCACTCACTCCACGCGCTGCACTGGGACCCCCCACTCACTCCACTAGCTGCACTGGGACCCCCCACTCACTCCACTCGCTGCACTGAGACCCCCCACTCACTCCACTGGCTGCACTGGGACCCCCCACTCACTCCACGCACTGCACTGGGACTCCCACTCACTCCACTCGCTGCACTGAGACCCCCCACTCACTCCACACGCTGCACTGGGACCCCCACTCACTCCACTAGCTGCACTGGGACCCCCCACTCACTCCACTCGCTGCACTGGGACCCCCCACTCACTCCACTAGCTGCACTGGGACCCCCCCCTCACTCCACTAGCTGCACTGGGACCCCCACTCACTCCACTAGCTGCACTGGGACTCCCCACTCACTCCATTCGCTGCACTGGGACCCCCCCTCACTCCACTCGCTGCACTGGGACTCCCCACTCACTCCACTACCTGCACTGAGACCCCCCACTCACTCCACTAGCTGCACTGGGACCCCCCACTCACTCCACTAGCTGCACTGGGACCCCCCACTCACTCCACGCGCTGCACTGAGACCCCCCACTCACTCCACGCGCTGCACTGGGACCCCCCACTCACTCCACTCGCTGCACTGAGACCCCCCACTCACTCCACTCTCTGCACTGGGACCCCCCACTCACTCCACTAGCTGCACTGGGACCCCCCACTCATTCCACTCGCTGCACTGGGACCCCCCACTCACTCCAATAGCTGCACTGGGACCCCCCACTCACTCCACTAGCTGCACTGGGACCCCCCACTCACTCCACGCGCTGCACTGCGACCCCCACTCACTCCACTAGCTGCACTGGGACCCCCACTCACTCCACTAGCTGCACTGGGACCCCCCACTCACCCCACGCGCTGCACTGGGGCCCCCCACTCACTCCATGCGCTGCACTGGGACCCCCCACTCACTCCACTCGCTGCACTGGGACCCCCCACTCACTCCCCTAGCTGCACTGGGACCCCCCACTCACTCCACTAGCTGCAATGGGACCCCCCACTCACTCCCCTAGCTGCACTGGGACCCCCCACTCACTCCACACGCTGCACTGAGACCCCCCACTCACTCCACTAGCTGCACTGGGACCCCGCACTCACTCCACTAGCTGCAATGGGATCCCCCACTCACTCCACACGCTGCACTGAGACCCCCCACTCACTCCACTCGCTGCACTGGGACCCCCCACTCACTCCACTAGCTGCAATGGGACCCCCCACTCACTCCACTCGCTGCACTGGGACCCCCCACTCACTCCCCTAGCTGCACTGAGACCCCCCACTCACTCCACTCGCTGCACTGGGACCCCCCACTCACTCCACGCGCTGCACTGGGACCCCCCACTCACTCCACTCGCTGCACTGGGACCCCCCACTCACTGCACTAGCTGCACTGGGACCCCCCACTCACTCCACTGGCTGCACTGGGACCCCCCACTCACTCCACTACCTGCACTGGGACCCCCACTCACTCCACTCGCTGCACTGGGACCCCCCACTCACTCCACTTGCTGCACTGGGACCCCCACTCACTCCACTAGCTGTACTGGGACCCCCCACTCACTCCACTAGCTGCACTGGGACCCACCACTCACTCCACTCGCTGCACTGAGACCCCCCACTCACTCCACTAGCTGCACTGGGACCCCCCACTCACTCCACTAGCTGCACTGGGACTCCCCCCTCACTCCACTCGCTGCACTGGGACCCCCCCCTCACTCCACTACCTGCACTGGGACCCCCTACTCACTCCACTCGCTGCACTGGGACCCCCCACTCACTCCACTAGCTGCACTGGGACCCCCACTCACTCCACTAGCTGCACTGGGACCCCCCACTCACTGCACTCGCTGCACTGGGACCCCCCACTCACTCCACTAGCTGCACTGGGACCCCCCACTCACTCCACTAGCTGCACTGGGACCACCCAGTCACTCCACTCGCTGCACTGGGACCCCCCACTCACTCCACTCGCTGCACTGAGACCCCCCACTCACTCCAGTACCTGCAGTGGGACCCCCTCCTCACTTCACTACCTGCACTGGGACCACCCACTCACTCCATTAGCTGCACTGGGACCCCCCACGCACTCCACTCGCTGCACTGAGACCCCCCACTCACTCCACTCGCTGCCCTGGGACCCCCCACTCACTCCACACGCTGCACTGGGACCCCCACTCACTCCACTAGCTGCACTGGGACCCGCCACTCACTCCACTGGCTGCACTGGGACCCCCCAATCGCTCCACTCGCTGCACTGGGACCCCCACTCACTCCACTAGCTGCACTGGGACCCCCCACTCACTCCACTCGCTGCACTGGGACCCCCCACTCACTCCACTAGCTGCACTGGGACCCCCCACTCCCTCCACTCGCTGCACTGGGAACCCCCACTCCCTCCACTCGCTGCACTGGGACCCCCACTCACTGCACTAGCTGCACTGGGACCCCCCACTCACTCCACTAGCTG
>NW_027441709.1:0-24861 GCF_964195595.1 Calonectris borealis
AGGGGCGGGGCTTCGGGGGTGGGGCTGCGGGGGGTGGGGGTGGGGAGGGGCTGGAGGGGGTGGGGGGGAGAGTTGGTGGCCTGGGGTGGAAGAGGAAGGGGCGGGGCTGAAGTGGAAGGGGCGGGGCTGAAGAGGAAGGGGCAGGTCTAAAGAGGAAGGGGCGGGGCTGAAGAGGAAGGGGAGGTGCTTCGGGGGTGGGGCTTCGGGGGGGTGGGGCTGCAGGGGTGGGGGTGGGGAGGGGCTGGAGGGGGTGGGGGGGAGAGTTGGTGGCCTGGGGTGGAAGAGGAAGGGGCGGGGCTGAAGTGGAAGGGGCGGGGCTGAAGAGGAAGGGGCAGGTCTAAAGAGGAAGGGGCGGGGCTAAAGAGGAAGGGGAGGTGCTTCGGGGGTGGGGCTTCGGGGGGGTGGGGCTGCGGGGGGTGGGGGTGGGGAGGGGCTGGAGGGGGTGGGGGGAGAGTTGGTGGCCTGGGGTGGAAGAGGAAGGGGCAGGGCTGAAGTGGAAGGGGCGGGGCTGAAGAGGAAGGGGCGGGGCTGAAGAGGAAGGGGAGGAGCTTCGGGGGTGGGGCTTCGGGGGGGTGGGGAGGGGCTGGGGGGGGAAGGAGGGAGCTGTGGTGGCCTGGGGTGGAAGAGGAAGGGGCGGGGCTGAAGTGGAAGGGGCGGGGCTGAAGAGGAAGGGGAGGAGCTTCGGGGGTGGGGCTTCAGGGGGTGGGGCTTCAGGGGTGGAGATTCAGGGGGGTGGGGTGTGGGAGGGTGGGGGTGGGGAGGGGCTGGTGGGGGGGGGAAGGAGGGAGCTGTAGTGGCCTGGGGTGGAAGAGGAAGGGGCGGGGCTGAAGCGGGAGGGCGGGGCTGAAGCGGAAGGGGCGGGGCTAAAGAGGAACGGGAGGAGCTTCGGGAGGTGGGGCTTCGGGGGTGGAGATTCAGGGGGTGGCGTGTTGGGGGGGTGGGGTTGGGGAGGGGCTGGGAGAGGGGGGCGTGGCCTACCTGAGGGCGGGGCCGCGGGGCCCCCCCAGGAACTGGTGGAGGTCGCCGTGCTCCATGTACTCGGTGATGATGCAGAGGGGGCCGGCCCCCGCGCACACCCCCAGCAGCCGCACGATGTTGGGGTCCCGCAGGCGCCCCAGGGTCCGCGCCTCCTGCAGGAAGTCCCGCCTGCGCCCCCGTCAGCCACGCCCACCCCCACGCCCCGCCCCACCCCCCCCACGCCCCGCCCACCCCCCCCCCCCCACCCCCATTACCTGGCGTTCTTGGTGGCGTCGGGGCGCAGGACCTTGACGGCCACCAGCAGGGGGCGCCCTCGGGGCAGGTCGGGGGGGCGGGAGAGGGGGGGCAGGGCCTGGGGGTCCTCGACCTCGCACAGCAGCACCTGCCGGGGGGCGGGGCCTCAGCGCGGGGCGGGGCCGAGCCCCCAGGGAGGGGCTAAACACCGCAGGGGCGGGGCTAACCCCCACAGGGGCGGGGCTAAACGCTCCAAGGGCGGGGCTAAATGCTCCGAGGGTGGGGTTAACCCCTGCAGGGGCGAGGCTAAATGCTCCGGGGGCGGGGCTCAACTCCCTGGGGCGGGGCTCGACTTCCTGGGGTGGGGCTCGACGTCCCGGGGCAGGGCTAAACTCCCCAGGGGTGGGGGCTAAACTCCCCAGGGGCGGGGCTAACCCCTGCGGGGCAGAGTTAAATGCCCAGGGGCGGGGCTTCACACATGCGGGTGTGGCTTTAACTCCAGGGGTGGGGCTTGGGTGGGGGTCAATAGGGGTAGAGCTTCTGCAGGGGCGTGGTTAAGATGAGGGGTGTGGCTTCCCTGAATAGGGAACTTATGGGAGAGGGTGGGGCTTCTAGAGGGGGTGGGGACAGTATGAAAGGGGTGGAGTTGGGCATATGGGGGTGGGGCCTGTAATGAGAGGGAGTGGCCAGCACCCAGGGGCGAGGCCAAAGACAAATGGGCGGGGCTTGTGTCCAAAGGGAGGGGAAGGGCAAGAGGGGGCAGGACAGTGTGAAATGGGGGCGTGGCCATTCACTCCAGGGGTGGGGCTTGTGCTGGGTGGGCGGGACTTACCTCTCCAAACTGCCCCTCCCCCAGCTTCTCACGGAAGCGGAGGCGCCGGCGGGGGAAGGCAGGGAGGGCGGGGCTGGGGGCGGGGCCAGGGGCGGGGCCAGCCATGGCATAGGCGGAGCCTCCGGTGACGTCAGCCTCTGCATAGGCCCCCGCCCCGCCCTCGGGCTCTGCTGCACCTGCGGGGGAGGGGTGTCAGTGGGGGCGGGGCTAGAGTGGGAGGGGCAGGGAAACACCCAGGGGGTGGGGCTTCTCCAAGGGGGTGGGGCTTCACCAAAAGGGGGGGGACTACAGCAGGAGGGGTGGGCACTGGAAGGGGCGGGGTTACAACAAGAGGGGGTGGGGATGTGGCAAAAGGAGGAGGGGTTATACCAAGGGGGAGGAGCTAAAACAATGAGCTAAATCAACCCAGGAGGGGGCGGGGCTACAGCACGGGTAAGGCCAAAAGAGGAGGAGCTTTGGCAAGAAGAGGTGGGGCTTCAGGAAAGGGGTGGGGCTTCAGCAAGGGAGGGGTTACACCAGCAGGAGGTGGGGCTTCACCCAAAGAGGGAGGGGCTTCCCCAAAGGGGGCAGGGCCAGTCATGGGTGAGGGTGGGGCCAAGGGAGGTTGGAGGCGGGGCTCCCCATCTCCCCCTCCTCCCCCCGCCCTTACCATCTGTATTGATTGGCTTAGCCCCATCAGCTGGGGCCCGAGCAAGCCCTCCCATTGGCTGGGCGTAGGTGGCCAGCAGGAGCCGATAGGCCGGGTTGGCAAGGGGTGCTGCTGCGGGGGATGGAGGGTGGGATTAGTTAAGGGGGCGGGGTCAGGAGGCTCTGCCCCGCCTCCAGGCCCAAGGTGGGAGGAGGATGGGGGGGGTTGGACGGACCCTGGTGGCCACGTGGGCTCCATCATCCCTCGTCCTGCGGTCTCCACCCACCCGTCCATCCACGTGGTCTCCATCCAGCTCCACGTGGGGTCCACCCACCCCCCCCTCCCTCCCCACGATGGTCTCCCTCCCTCTCCCCCTTCCCCACGTTGTCTCCGTCCATCCAGGTCTCCATCCATCCCTCCATCCCCACGTGGTCTTCATCCTTCCATCTCTCCATCCATCCAACCATGCATATGTCACTTCCATCCGTCCCTCCATCCAAGTTGTCTCCATCTATCTCCATGTGGTCTCCATCCATCCATCCATCTCTCCCTCCATCCATCCATCACCCCCGTATGGTGTCCCTCCATCCCTCCTTCCATCCATCCCTTCCTCCATCCATCCATCCATATGGTCGCCTTCTATCCCCTCTTCCATCCATCCATCCATCCATCTCTCCATCCATCCACTCATCCAAGTTGTCTCCACCTATCCATATGGTCTCCATCCACCCATCCACCCATCCATCTGTCTCTTGATCGATTCATCCCTTCCTCCCTCCCTCCATCCCCATGTGGTCTCCACCCATCCACCCATCCATCCATCCATCCATCCCTCCCTCCATCCCCATGTGGTCTCCATCCATCCATCCATCCATCCATCCATCCATCCCCATGTGGTCTCCATCCATCCATCCATCCCCATGTGGTCTCCACCCATCCATCCATCCATCCATCCATCCACCCATCCATCCATCCCCATGTGGTCTCCACCCACCCATCCATCCATCCATCCATCCATCCATCCATCCATCCATCCATCCCCATGTGGTCTCCATCCATCCATCCATCCATCCATCCATCCATCCCCATGTGGTCTCCATCCATCCATCCATCCATCCACCCATCCCTCCCTCCATCCCCATGTGGTCTCCACCCATCCATCCACTCATCCCCATGTGGTCTCCACCCATCCATCCATCCATCCATCCATCCATCCATCCATCCATCCCCATGTGGTCTCCACCCATCCATCCATCCATCCCTCCCTCCATCCCCATGTGGTCTCCACCCATCCATCCACCCATCCATCCATCCATCCCCATGTGGTCTCCACCCATCCATCCATCCCTCCATCCCCATGTGGTCTCCACCCATCCATCCACCCATCCATCCATCCATCCATCTATCCATCCATCCATCCCCATGTGGTCTCCATCCATCCATCCATCCATCCATCCCCATGTGGTCTCCACCCATCCATCCATCCCCATGTGGTCTCCACCCATCCATCCATCCCTCCATCCCCATGTGGTCTCCACCCATCCATCCACCCATCCATCCATCCATCCATCCATCCATCCATCCATCCCCATGTGGTCTCCATCCATCCATCCATCCCCATGTGGTCTCCACCCATCCATCCATCCCTCCATCCCCATGTGGTCTCCACCCATCCATCCACCCATCCATCCATCCATCCATCTATCCATCCATCCATCCCCATGTGGTCTCCATCCATCCATCCATCCATCCCCATGTGGTCTCCATCCATCCATCCATCCCCATGTGGTCTCCATCCATCCATCCATCCCCATGTGGTCTCCATCCATCCATTCATCCCCATGTGGTCTCCATCCCTCCATCCATCCCCATGTGGTCTCCATCCATCCATCCCTCCCCATGTGGTCTCCATCCATTCCTCCCTCCATCCCCATGTGGTCTCCATCCATCCATCCATCCATCCATCCATCCATCCCTCCCTCCATCCCCATGTGGTCTCCATCCATCCCTCCATCCATCCCCATGTGGTCTCCATCCATCCATCCATCCCTCCATCCATCCATCCCTCCCTCCATCCCCATGTGGTCTCCACCCATCCATCCACCCATCCATCCATCCATCCCCATGTGGTCTCCACCCATCCATCCATCCCTCCATCCCCATGTGGTCTCCACCCATCCATCCACCCATCCATCCATCCATCCATCCATCCATCCATCCATCCCCATGTGGTCTCCATCCATCCATCCATCCATCCATCCATCCATCCCTCCCTCCATCCCCATGTGGTCTCCATCCATCCCTCCATCCATCCCCATGTGGTCTCCATCCATCCATCCATCCCTCCATCCATCCATCCCCATGTGGTCTCCATCCATCCCTCCACCCCCATGTGGGCTCCATCCCTCCATCCATCCCCATGTGGTCTCCACCCATCCCTCCATCCCCATGTGGTCTCCATCCCTCCCTCCCTCCCTCCTCCGCTCACCGGGTCCAGGGGGGGCCGGGGGCAGCGATGGCCGTGGCCGCGTTGGCTCCTGGTACTCGCCCTGGCCCGGGGGGATGCGCTCGTAGCGGGGGGGTCCCCGCGTCGCCCCCGTCGCGTTGTTGATGACGATGGTGTCACCTGGCACCGAGAGCTGCACCCGCAGCTCGTCCTCCGACGGCCGCCGCTGGGCCTGTGGGCGGGACCCTCAGGTGGACCCAGATGTCCAGGTGCCCAGTTCCTCCCAGTTGACCCCATCACGTCCCAGACCTTGGGCACTGGATCCAGATGTCCACATTCCCAGTTCCTCCCAGTTAACCCCACCACCCTCCCAGAGCTTGGGCACTGGACCCAGGCATCCAGGTGCCCAGTTCCTCCCAGTTGACCCCACCACGTCCCAGACCTTGGGCACTGGATCCAGATGTCCACATTCCCAGTTCCTCCCAGTTGACCCCACCACCCTCCCAGACCCTGGGCACTGTTCCAGATGTCCAGGCGCCCAGTTCCTCCCAGTTGACCCCACCACATCCCAGAGCTTGGGCATTGGACTCAGATGTCCAGGTGCCCAGTTCCTCCCAGTTAAGCCCACTCCCCTACTCACCTTCCCCAGTATCTTCTTCCAGTACTGCCGCCAGAGGATGAGGAAGATGACACCCAATAGGAGCAAGATGATGGCCACCAGGCAGCCAATCAGGATGGACGTGTGGCTGTGGTCGGCTTTGGCGACTGGCTGCCCTGGCTTGGGCTCCCCGGGGGCTGCCATGAGGGGCGGGGGTGTCACCATGGCCCCGCCCCCTCAGAGCCCACCCTGTTAAGCCTTGCCCCATTAAGCCCCGCCCCATTAAGCCCCGCCTTACCCAGGGTAGTGAGGTTGGTAGCCATGTCCCCGTGCCAGGGGTCCTCAGGGATGGCCATGGCCACCGCCGAGGGGTCAGGGGGGGCGGCCGGGGGCCACCCGCTGGCACCCACCACCTCCTCCACCACATCTGCAGGGAGAAAGCCCCACGGCGCCTTAACGAGGTAGTTAACGAGGGCGGTGGCGGTGGCCGGGGCCCCCAACCCATTAACCAACCCGTTAACCAACCCACTTAAACAAACCGCCTTCTTATTGGCCAACAGGCCAACCAACCGGCTCACGGGATGGTTGACCCTCAACCAAGCAATCGCTCAACCAGCTTTGACCTAATCCAACCAACTAACCGAGTTACCTAACCAGTCAAGCCACTAACCAGTTAACCAGTTAACCAACTGGCCAACCAACCTGTCCTTCAACTCACCAACCAATCACATGACGACTCAAACCATTTAACCAGTCACCCCATCATCCAACTAACTGGTCAACAGGCAACCAGCTGATCACCCTCGGACTGGTGAACCAATAGCTAACCAGCTGGCGATCCCAGCATCCAACCAACCATCGCAGCACCCAACCAATCACCCCATCACCCAACCAACCTCCCCATCACCCAACCAACCTCCCCATCACCCACCCAACCTCCCCATCACCCAACCAACCTCCCCACCACCCAACCAACCTCCCCATCACCCAACCAATCACCCCATCACCCACCCAACCAACCTCACCCAACCAACCACCCCATCACCCAACCAACCTCCCCATCACCCAACCAATCACCCCATCACCCAACCAACCTCCCCATCACCCAACCAATCACCCCATCACCCACCCAACCAACCTCACCCAACCAACCACCCCATCACCCAACCAACCTCCCCATCACCCAACCAATCACCCCATCACCCAACCAACCTCACCCAACCAACCACCCCATCACCCAACCAACCTCCCCATCACCCCACCAGCCTCCCCACACCCAACCACCCCATCACCCAACCAACCTCCCCATCACCCAACCACCCCATCACCCAAGCAACCTCCCCATCACCCAACCAACCTCCCCATCACCCAACCAATGACCCCATCACCCAACCAACCTCCCCATCACCCAACCAACCACCCCATCACCCAACCAACCTCACCCAACCAACCTCCCCATCACCCACCCAACCTCCCCATCACCCAACCAACCTCCCCACCACCCAACCAACCACCCCATCACCCAACCAACCTCCCCATCACCCAACCAACCTCCCCATCACCCAACCAACCTCCCCATCACCCAACCACCCCATCACCCAACCAACCTCCCCATCACCCAACCACCCCATCACCCAACCAACCTCCCCATCACCCCACCAGCCTCCCCATCACCCAGCCAACCACCCCATCACCCAACCGACCACCCCATCACCCAACCAACCTCCCCATCACCCAACCAATCACCCCATCACCCAACCAACCTCCCCATCACCCAACCAACTACCCCATCACCCAACCAACCTCCCCATCACCCAACCAACCACCCCATCACCCAACCAATGACCCCATCACCCAACCAACCTCCCCATCACCCAACCAATGACCCCATCACCCACCCAACCTCCCCATCACCCACCCAACTATCCCATCACTCAACCATCCAACCCAAGACCCCTTGGGGGAGGATACCAAGGCCCAGGTGGAGGTCTGGAGACCACCTGGCATGGTAGAACCCACCTGAGAGGAAGGTGATCTCACTGAAGAGCATCCACTCCCCAGCGAAGAAGAAATGACACTGGATGAAGCGGGCCTGGCGCCCACCCAGGGGCACAGTGACCGAGCGGGCGCTGGGGTCCTTGACGGCCCCGGCCAGGCTGTGGGTGGCCGGGGTGGGCTCCCAGGCCGTGGCCAAGCTCCTCTTGAAGCGACACTCCACCTCCCCGAAGATGCTCACCCCTCTCGTGTGCATGTTGTTGCAATGAACCTAGGGGGTGATGGGTGTTGGCCACCATCCCATGATGCCCTGGGGCAGCTGGAGGGGGCGGGACGCTAAGCCAAAGGATCTCCAATGGGTAGTTCCAAACCCTAAGGTGGTGGTGGCCCCTCATGGACCCATGCCATGGCCGACCAAGCCCACAATTCCCGGGATAGACCCCTTGCCCAAACCCCCATGATGCCCTGGGCCACCCATTGCCCACCATCCCCTGCTCCCCAGCCCCTCCCTCCCCCAATGCCCTAGGCCACCC
The DNA here is from genome assembly GCF_964195595.1 of Calonectris borealis. Taxonomy (NCBI): domain Eukaryota; kingdom Metazoa; phylum Chordata; class Aves; order Procellariiformes; family Procellariidae; genus Calonectris; species Calonectris borealis. The sequence goes on from NW_027441709.1 coordinate 8,245, forward strand.
TCTTTCCCATCCTCCCACCGTGCCCCGGGGCCCCCACCCCGCTATCCCAGCATGCCGCGGGGCACCTGCATGGCACGGAAGGCCCGGAGACCCTCAAACTCGAACTCCAGCTCCACGTGGGGTTGGGGGCCGGGGGGCCGGTGCCACCCTACGTAGTCGTAGCCCGGCCAAAGACGTCGCTCGCGGCTCCTCACGAAGTCATCCAACCCCAGCACCCCGTCCGCCAGCTGGCCCAGCCCCCCAAACTGCAGCCTGGGGGGGGGGGGGGGGACGACACCCAGAGGCCTGGGTCCCTCCATCCCACCCACCTGGGAACCTCCCGTGGGGCAGGTTGGGGGGTCAAGAGGCTCCCGGATGCCTGGGTCCCCCCCATCCCACCCACCATGGAGCAGGTTGGGGGGTGAAGGGGTTCCCGGACACCTGGGTCCCTCCATCCCACCCACCATGGAGCAGGTTGGGGGGTGAAGGGGTTCCCGGACACCCAGGTCCCTCCATCCCACCCACCATGGGGCAGGTTGGGGGGTCAAGAGGCTCCCGGATGCCTGGGTCCCCCCATCCCACCCACCATGGGGCAGGTTGGGGGGTCAAGAGGCTCCCGGACACCTGGGTCCCTCCATCCCACCCACCATGGGGCAGGTTGGGGGGTCAAGAGGCTCCCGGACACCCAGGTCCCTCCATCCCACCCACCATGGGGCAGGTTGGAGGGTGAAGGGGTTCCCGGATGCCTGGGTCCCCCCCATCCCACCCACCATGGGGCAGGTTGGGGGGTCAAGAGGCTCCCGGACACCCAGGTCCCTCCATCCCACCCACCATGGGGCAGGTTGGGGGGTGAAGGTGTTCCTGGATGCCTGGGTCCCCCCCATCCCACCCACCATGGAGCAGGCTGGGGGGTGAAGGGGTTCCCGGACACCCAGGTCCCTCCATCCCACCCACCATGGGGCAGGTTGGGGGGTGAAGGGGTTCCCGGACGCCTGGGTCCCCCCATCCCACCCACCATGGGGCAACCTGGGGTATGGGGGACACCCGGACCCCTGGGTCCTCCCATCCCACCCACCTGGGAACCCCCCGCATGGGATCTAGAGCAGAATTTGGGGGCAATCGAGGCAGTTTTGGGGACATTGGGGACAACTGGGGCCAGATGGGGCAATTTGGGGACAGTCTGAGGCTCTTTTGGGACAGTGGGTGACAGTTTGGGGCTGTTTGGGGCCAGCAGGTGACAATTTGGGGTCAGTTTGGGCTATTTGGGGACAGTTGGGGACAGCAGGGAAGAATTTGGGGCTGTTTGGAGCCAGTAGTTGACCATCTGGGGACACTTTGAGGTCATTTGGGGACAGTGATGGATGGTTGGGGATGACTTGGGGACAGTTGGGGACACTTTGGGGTCATTTGGGGACAGTGATGGATGGTTGGGGATGACTTGGGGACAGTTGGAGCCTGTTTGGAGATGTTGGGGACAGTTGGAGATGGCCAAGGGCAGTTTGGAGGCGCTTGGAGACAGTTTGAGGACAGTTGGGGACAGTTTGGGGACACTTGGGGATGGTTTGGGGACACTTAGGGACAGTTTGAGGACCATTGGGGACATCTGGAGAGGTCCAGGGACAGTCTGAGGACACCTGGGGATGGTTTGGGGACACTTGAGGACAGATTGAGGACCACTGGGGACATCTGGGGAGGTCCAGGGACAGTCTGGGGACAGTTTGGGGACACTTCCAAATGGCCTGGGGACACCTGGAGATGGCCAACGGTGGTCTGGGACGGTTTGAGGACCATTGGGGACATCTGAGAGGTCCAGGGACAGTCTGAGGACACCTGGGGATGGTTTGGGGACACTTGAGGACAGATTGAGGACCACTGGGGACATCTGGGGAGGTCCAGGGACAGTCTGGGGACAGTTTGGGGACACCTGGAGATGGCCAAGGCTGGTTGGGGACAGTTTGAGGACCATTGGGGACATCTGGAGAGGTCCAGGGACAGTCTGGGGACAGTTGTGGACAGTTTGGGGACACCTGAGGATGGCTGAAGACAATTTGGGGCCAATTTAGGAGCTCTTGGGGCTGGTTGGGGCAGGTGACCATTGGGGACATCTGGGGACGTCTGGGGGACTCACGGGCCAACGCTGTATCCATCGTAGGTGGAGTCGTTGAGGACAACGGGTGCCGGGTCAAGGGCCATCACCTGTCCCCGCGGCGCCGTGTAGGACAGGAGCCCGGCTGGGGACAGGGGACGTCACCACGGGGCCACCACGGGGTTGGGTGGGGGACATGGGGATGGGGGAGCACCACGGGGTTGGGTGGGGGACATGAGGATGGGGGAGCACCAGGGGGTTGGGTGGGGGACATGGGGATGGGGGAGCACCACGGGGTTGGGTGGGGGACATGGGGATGGGGGAGCACCACGGGGTTGGGTGGGGGACATGGGGATGGGGGAGCACCACGGGGTTGGGTGGGGGACATGGGGATGGGGGAGCACCACGGGGTTGGGTGGGGGACATGGGGATGGGGGAGCACCACGGGGTTGGGTGGGGGACATGGGGATGGGGGAGCACCACGGGGTTGGGTGGGGGACATGGGGATGGGGGACCACCACCCTGGGGGACACCCCTAGGGCTGGACAGGGGGTGACACTGGGAGATGATGGGAGGGCGATGGGGTGGGATGGAGGTGACACACAGGGTGACGGGGTGGGGGGGGTGACAGGGGGGTGACGAGGTGCCACTCACCGTCCCATGGGCAACCGTAGAGCTCCAGGCGCAGGCAGACGCTCATGGCGCGGGGGGCCCGGGGGTAGACGCGCAGCGCCCGCGCCACGGGGGGCGGGGCCAGGTCCTTCAGCACCACCCCCTCGGGGTCCTCGTTACCCCCGATCACCTGCGGCACCGGGATCCGCTGGGATCCCCGGGGACACGGATCCCACCGCCGGGGACCTCCCCGGTGACTCCGTGGGATTCCTGGCCCTCCAGGAGTCCAGGGATCCCCGGGGATCCCCAGGGATCCCATTGACCCCCCTGGGATCTCCCAAGGATCCCATTGTCCCCTGAGATCCCACTGCCCTGCCAGGGATCCCAAAGGATCCCACCAACACCCTGGGATCCCAGTGTCCCCAGGGATCCCCTTGACCCCCCTGGGATCTCCCAAGGATCCCATTGTCCCCTGAGATCCCACTGCCTTCCCAGGGATCCCCAGGAATCTCCTAGAGATCCCAGGGGATCCCACCACCATCCCCAGAATCCCACTGTCGTCCAAGATGTCCCCAAGCTCCCCAATCACCTCAACACTCCAACACCACCAAGGTCCCCAAGATGTCCCCAAGGTCCCCGGTCACCTCAGCACCCCAACATCCCCAAGGTCCCCAAGATGTCCCCAAGGTCCCCGGTCACCTCAACACCCCCTCATCCCCAAGGTCCCCAAGATGTCCCCAAGGTCCCCAATCACCTCAACACCCCAACATCCCCAAGGTCCCCAAGATGTCCCCAAGGTCCCCAATCACCTCAACACTCCAACACCACCAAGGTCCCCAAGATGTCCCCAAGGTCCCCGGTCACCTCAACACCCCAACATCCCCAAGGTCCCCAAGATGTCCCCAAGGTCCCCGGTCACCTCAGTGCCCCAACATCCCCAAGATCCCCAAGATGTCCCCAAGGTCCCCAGTCACCTCAACACTCCAACATCCCCAAGGTCCCCAAGATGTCCCCAAGGTCCCCGGTCACCTCAACACTCCAACATCCCCAAGGTCCCCAAGGTGTCCCCAAGGTCCCCGGTCACCTCAACACTCCAACATCCCCAAGGTCCCCAAGGTGTCCCCAAGGTCCCCAATCACCTCAACACTCCAACATCCCCAAGGTCCCCAAGATGTCCCCAAGGTCCCCAAGATGTCCCCAGGGTCCCCAATCACCTCAACACCCCAACATCCCCAAGGTCCCCAAGATGTCCCCAAGGTCCCCGGTCACCTCAGCACCCCCACATCCCCAAGGTCCCCAAGATGTCCCCAAGGTCCCCAATCACCTCAACACTCCAACACCACCAAGGTCCCCAAGATGTCCCCAAGGTCCCCGGTCACCTCAACACTCCAACATCCCCAAGGTCCCCAAGATGTCCCCAAGGTCCCCGGTCACCTCAGCACCCCCACATCCCCAAGGTCCCCAAGATGTCCCCAAGCTCCCCGGTCACCTCAAACACCCCAACACCACCAAGATCCCCAAGATGTCCCCAAGGTCCCCGGTCACCTCAACACTCCAACATCCCCAAGGTCCCCAAGATGTCCCCAAGGTCCCCGGTCACCTCAACACTCCAACATCCCCAAGGTCCCCAAGGTGTCCCCAAGGTCCCCAAGATGTCCCCAAGGTCCCCGGTCACCTCAGCGCCCCATCGGTCCCGCCAGCGCAGCCAGCGGTGCCGGTCACGGCTGTAGCGCAGCCGATAGGCGCGGGCAAACTCCCTGCCGTGGCCACCGGCGTGACGTCCCTGTGTCCCCACCAGTGTCACCACGTGCAGCCGACCCAGGTCCACCTCCAGGAACTCCTCCTCCTCCGGGAAAACGGGACCCGCGGGACACCAGGCGCCGTCCCCATCGCTGCGACCCAGCCTGGGGACACGGGGACGTCCTGGGGACACCGGGGACGTGGGGACACCTGGGGGCACCAGGTGCTGTCCCCATTGTTGTGGCCCAGGTTGGGGACATGGGGATGTCCCTGGGGGGCACCTGGGGACACCCAGGGGACATGGGGACATCCTAGGGACACCCAGGGACATGGGAACCCCCAAGGGACATGGGGACACTTGGAGGACATGGGGACATCATGGGGACACTCAGGGAGATGGGGACACCCGGAGACATGGGGACACCCAGGGGACATGGGGACATCCTAGGGACACCCAGGGACATGGGGACACTCGGAGGACATGGGGACACTTGGAGGACATGGGGACATCATGGGGACACTCAGGGAGATGGGGACACCTGGGGAATATGGGGACACCCAGGGACATGGGGACACCCGGGAGGACAGAGGGACCTGGGGACACCCAGGGGACATGGGGACACCCAGGGACATGGGGACACCCGAGAGGACAGAGGGACCTGGGGACACCCAGGGGACCCTGGATGACACAGGACAGTACTGGGAGGGGACACTAGGCCATAGTGGGCCATACTGGGCCATACTGGGACTCCTTGGCCACGGTGACTCGGAGGTGGGGACACCATGGGGACACTGGGGGGCCCTGGGAGGGGGAGGAGGGGGGGTACTGGGCCATACTGGTGTGTACTGGTGTATACTGGTGCGTACTGGGCTCACCGGCCGTGGCGGGCGGCGGTGGAGTCGGACCAGGCGCTGGAGGCCGAGAGACGGCTGTCGGGGATGGAGCCGTCCTCCATGCCCAGGGCGAAGCGGCACCTGCCTGGGGGACATTGGGGACATTGGGGACACAGAGGGACGTGGGGGACATGGGGACTCGGGGGGACATTGGGGACACAGGGGACATGGGAGGACATTGGGGACATTGGGGACATGGGGACACAGGGGGATGTGGGGGACATGGGGACTCAGGGGGACATTGGGGACACAGGGGACATTGGGGACACGGGGGGATGTGGGGGACATCGGGGACATGGGGACATGGGGGGACGTGGGGGACATGGGGGACATTGGGGACATTGGGGACACGGGGGACATCGGGGACATGGGGACACGGGGGGACGTGGGGGACATTGGGGACACTGAGGACATTGGGGACACAGGGGGACGTGGGGGACATGGGGGACATTGGGGACATGGGGACATGGGGGGACGTGGGGGACATGGGGGACATTGGGGACATTGGGGACACGGGGGACATTGGGGACATGGGGACGTGGGGACACGGGGGGACGTGGGGGACATGGGGGACATTGGGGACATGGGGACACAGGGGGATGTGGGGACATGGGGACCCAGAGCCTCACGTGGCCCCTATGGACCCCATAGGGGACCCAGAGCCTCACGTGGCCCCTATGGACCCCGTAAGGGATCCAGAGCCTCACATGGCCCCTAGGGACCCCATAGGGGATCCAGAGCCTCACGTGGCCCCTATGGACCCCATAAGGGACCCACAGCCTCACGTGGCCCCTATGGACCCCATAAGGGATCCAGAGCCTCACATGGCCCCTAGGGACCCCATAGGGGATCCAGAGCCTCACGTGGCCCCTATGGACCCCATAAGGGACCCACAGCCTCACGTAGCCCCTATGGACCCCATAAGGGACCCACAGCCTCTCGTGGCCCATAGGGGACCCAGAGCCTCACGTGGCCCCTATGGACCCCATAGGTGACCCAGAGCCTCATATGGCCCCTATGGCCCCCATAGGGCCCCCCGCCACGCCATAGGGTCTCACCCAGGTCGAGGTGGCCGTCGAGCTGCAGCCCGGACGCCTGGGTCCCCGCGGCCAGCAGCAGGAGGGGGAGGGGCAGGACCCCCATGGTGGCCCCGGCCCCGCCCGGTCACCGCACCTGGGGACAACGAAGGGATGCTGGGAGGCACTGGGAGGACTGGGGTAGGGACTGGAGGGGAACTGGGAGGACTGGATGGGGAACTGGGAGCGCTGGGAGGCGTGGGATGGGGACTGGGAGGGAACTGGGAGGAGTGGGATGGGGACTGGAACTCACTGGGAGGCACGGGGAAAACTGGGATGGGTACTGGGAGGGAACTAGGAGGATGGGGAAGGGAACTGGGAGCACTGGGAGGACTGGGATAGGGACTGGGAGGACTGGGAGGGGTACAGGGAGGACTGGGATGGGGACAGGGAGGGAACTGGGAGGACTGTGATAGGGATTGAGGGCACTGGGATGGGGACTGGGAGCACTGGGAGGCGAACTGGGAGCAGTGGGAGGACTGGGATGGGGACTGGGGGACACTGGGAGGACTGGGAGGACTGGGATAGGGACTGGGGAGCAGTGAGAGGGGGACTGAGAGCACTGGGAGGGCTGGAATGGGGACTGGAAGGGAACTGGGAGCAGTGGGACGACTGGGATGGGGACTGGGAAGCACAGTGAGGGCGACTGGGAGGACTGGGAGGGGGACTGGGAGGACTGGGATGGGGACTGAGAGGGAACTGGGAGCACTGGGAGGGCTGGGCTGGGGTCTGGGAGGGGCACTGGGAGCACTGGGAGGACTGGGAGGGGGACTGGGAGCACTGGGAGGGCCCCATCCCCGCAGCTGCTCCCACAATGCATTGCTGGAATGTGCCCCCCCCTCCCCCAGCTGCTGCAGCTGATGGGAAAGAGCAGCTGGGGGGGGCGGGGCAGCTGGGGGGCGGGGCAGCTGGGGGGCGGGGCCCCCCTTCCCCCCCTCCGGGCACCCAGGGGGGACCCAGGGGGGACCCAGGGGGGACCCCAGCACGGGACACGCCACGGAGCGCGACTGGGACACGCCAGGACACGGAACACGCAATAACACGGAACCACACGTAATAACATGCAACAACACGTCACAACACGTGATAACACACAACACCACGCAATGACACGCGACAACACACGATAACATGCAATAACACACAATAACATGCAAACCCACACAATAACACATCACAACATGCGATAACACGCAATAACATGCAAAACCACACAACAACACATCACAACATGCGATAACACGCAATAACATGCAAAACCACACAATAACACATCACAACATGCAATAACACACAATAACATGCAAAACCACACAATAACACATCACAACATGCGATAACACGCAATAACATGCAAAACCACACAACAACACATCACAACATGCGATAACACGCAATAACATGCAAAACCACACAATAACACATCACAACATGCGATAACACGCAATAACATGCAAAACCACACAATAACACATCACAACATGCGATAACACGCAATAACATGCAAAACCACACAACAACACATCACAACATGCGATAACACGCAATAACATGCAAAACCACACAATAACACATCACAACATGCGATAACACGCAATAACATGCAAAACCACACAATAACACATCACAACATGCGATAACACGCAATAACATGTAACGACATTCAATAACACATCGCAAGACGTGATAACATGCAACAACACACAATAACAGGCAGTAACACACAACAACACACAGTTACACATCGCAACAGGTGGTATCATGAATTGATTACATGCGATAACATGTAACGACACGCAATAACATGCAAAACCCCCACAACAACACGTAACAACATGCAAGAACGTGCAGCAACACACAAGAACATGCAACAACAGACAATTACATGCAATAACATGCAAACCCCCACAATAACACATCACGACACGTGATAACGCGCAGTAACATGCCGTAACACGTAACAGCACGCAATAAAATGCAACAACACACAGTGACACGCAACAACATGCAATAACACACAACAACGCGCTCTAACCCACGACCCCCCAAACAGGCAACACGCAGTGGCACGCAGCGACATGCAACGACACCCGACACGCCACAACACGCAGGAACACGCGAGACCACGTAACTAAATGCAGTAACACACGATGACAGCCAGCCACACGCAACACGCAATAACATACGACCCCATGACACGCCGCAACACGCATTGACACCCCCGACGCGCCGCAACACGCCATGACACGCCGTGACGCACCCCGACACGCCATGACACGCCCCGGCACATCGTGACACGCCCCGACACGCCTTGACATGCCCCGACACGCCCCGACACGCCCCGACACGCACCTGGGGGCCGCTCCGGGGCGGGCTCAGGCCCTGACTCCTCCCTGGGTCCCGCAGGTGGCACCTATGGGAGCACCTATAGATCTCGGTCCTATAGGGCCCCCCCCCATCGAGGGCCCTATAGATGCCCGGCTCTGCGTGCACGTATGTGCAATGTATACATGTGCATAGACATACATGTACGCACCCCGAGCTGAACATGTGTGGACATATAGGAACATATATAGTGTGTATATGCCTATATACCCTTATATCGTCCCCATATAGCTCCACATATATGTGCGGGCTCGTATATACATCCATATATACTCACCTATACACATCTGTGGATTTACACATATATGTAATAGGCACTTAGACCTATATGGTCACCTATACATACATGCAAGCACGCACATACATTCACCTATACACACATACACGCATTTACATGTATACCTACACACAGATATATACGTCCACCGGATTACAGAGCCTTACACCCCATATACAGGCTCATATAGACACGTATATGCTCATCTGCGTTAAGCAGTCCGCTATACATTAGATGGAAGCGTATAGATTAACTAGACGTGCACATTATAGGCCTGTACATATGTATATATGTTAGATATATGTGCCCACATACATGCATATTGGCGCGCATGTGTCCGTATACGTATACACTTACATATGTGCACATATATCTATATATAGTACACATAACTATATGTGCACATACATATTTACATGCATATACATACACATACCGCCATGCACATATGTATTTACCATATATATCCATATAAATGTATACATCCACCGAACTATGTAGAACCACACCCCATACACGTGTCCATATGTGCATATATATATACGGAGAAACACATTATATTCCCATATGCCTGCATTTTGAATGCACGTATAGGTGCACGCGTGCATGTACGTATTCATATATACACCTATATGCATTGTATGTGATGCAGTCTACGTCACCGCAACCCTACGTGCACCATGTATAGCACATATATACGTGTATATAGAGGGCTGTGGATCAAGGGCCATATAGATTTCCCATAGCTCCTACATAAAGCTATACAGCCCCACATGATGGCATCATATAGGTGCTGTATACCTCCATGGAGCCATAGGGGTGTGAGGAGGGTTATGGGGTATTTAAGGTGCTATATAGGTACCCCACGGCTATACCGCCCCGTGCATATAGAGGCCATAGGTTCAACGCTGTATATATGGGGAGAGGCTGCAAGGCTTAACGCTATAGGTCTATAGGTGCCCCTGGACCTATAGATGCCCACAGGCCTATCGTGTGCTACATGGGGCCATACAGCAGGCGCTTATAGGGTCTATATGGGAGGCTATAGGGGTGCGTATGGGGCTTCTCCCTATAGATCCTATAGGGGATCTCCCCTATAGATCTTAGAGAGACCGCTAGAGGTAGATCCTATAGGGCTGCTGCCTCCGCGGGCATCGCGTGCCCCCCCAAACCCCCCCAAGTCCCCCCAACACCCCCCGAGTGCCCCCCCAAATCCCCCCAAGTGCCCCCCAACACCCCCAACACCCCGAAATGCCCCCCCAAATCCCCCCTAAGTCACCCCCGCAAGTGCCCCCCAAACCCCCCCAGGTGCCCCCCAACACCCCCCAAGTGCCCCCCAACACCCCCCAACACCCCGAAATGCCCCCAATCCCCCCAAATGCCCCCCTAAATCCTCCCAAGTCACCCCCCAACACCCCCAAGTGCCCCTCAACACCCTCCAAGCGCCCCCAAAGTCCCCCCAATCCCCCCAAGTGCCCCCCAATCCCCCCAAGTGCCCCCCTATCCCCCCAAGTGCCCCCCAAATCCCCCCAAGTCCCCCCAACACCCCGAAATGCCCCCAAGCCCCCCAAATCCCCCCCAAGTCACCCCCCAACACCCCCCAAGTGCCCCCCAACCCCCCTAAGTGCCCCCCAACACCCCCCAAGTGCCCCCCAACACCCCCCCAATTGCCCCCCAACACCCCCCAAGTCCCCCCAAACCCCCCTAAATGCCCCCGAAATCCCCCCCAAGTCACCCCCAACCCCCCCCATCTGCCCCCTAAACACCCCCCCACGTGCCCCCCAATCCCCCCAGCCCCCCCATTTCTAACACCCCCCCCCCCCCCAAAATGCCCACCGGGTTCTTCGTCGCCTCCTTCTCGCCGCAGCCCCCCGGACTCCTGGGTCCCCTCCCCCTCCTCCTCCTCCTCCTCCCCCTCCCCCTCCTGGAAGGGGTGGGGGGGGGGCACCAGGGGGGGTTGGGAGCCCGGACGCCTGGGGTCCCTTGGGGGGGGGGGAGGGGCAAGCCCTTTGTTACCCGCCTGTGGCTGGGGGGGGGGGGGGGTCCCCCTAAACCCCGCCCCTAAACCAATAAGGAGGGGGGGGGGGGCTGGAAACCCCCAAAAGGCCCCCCCCCCCCCCCAAAAAACCGACACAACCCTTTTTTTTTTGGGGGGGGGGGGGAGCCTGGAAACTGCCTTTTTTGGACCCCAAATGCCTTTTGGGGAGCCCTCGAAACCCCCCCCCGAAACCCACTTTTGGGGGGGGATCCTCGAAACTCCCTTTTTTTGGAGTTCTTGAACCGCCGGCTTGGGGGGCTCCCTCGAAACCCCCTTTTGGGGACCCCTCGAAACCCCCTTTTGGGGACCCCTCGAAACTCCCTTTTGGGGCCTCTTGAAAGTCCCTTTTTGGGGGGGGGGCCTCAAAACCCCCTTCTTGGGGGGCCCCCTTGAATATCCCTTTTGGGGCCCCTCGAAACTCCCTTTTGGGGCCCCTCGAAACTCCCTTTTTTGGGGGGGCCCCTCGAAACTCCCTTTTGGGGTCCGTCGAAACTCCCTTTTTTGGGGGGGCCCCTCGAAACTCCCTTTGTGAGGTCCTCTCAAACCCCCCTTCTTGGGGGACCCCTCAAAAATCCCTTTTGGGGACCCTCGAAATCACCTTTCTCACCCCCCCCCCCAAACTAACTTTTGGGGTCCCCCAAAACTCCCCTTTGCGGCCCCTCAAAACTGCCTTTTGGGGGGGGGAGGGCTTGAAACCGCCTTTTGGGGGCCCCCTCGAAACCACCTTCCTCACCCTCCTCCTCAAATAACGGCCAATAATGGGGAAATAACTGCTAATAATGGGAAATAATGGCCAATAATGGGGAAATAACTGCTAATAATGGGAAATAATGGCCAATAATGGGGAAATAACTGCTAATATTGGGAAATAGTGGCTAATAATGGGGAAATAGTGGCTATTAATGGGGAAATAGCAGCTAATAATGGGGAAATATTGGCTAAAAATGTGGAAATAACTGCTAATAATGGGAAATAGTGGCTAATAATGGGGAAGTAACTGCTAATAATGAGGAAATAACTGCTAATAATGGGAAACAGTGGCTAATAATGGGGAAATAGTGGCTAATAATGGGGAAGTAGCTGCTAATAATGTGGAAATAACTGCTAATAATGGGAAATAGTGGCTAATAATGGGGAAGTAGCTGCTAATAATGGGGCAATAACTGCTAATAATGTGGAAATACCTGCTAATAATGTGGAAATAACTGCTAATAATGGGAAACAGTGGCTAATAATGGGGAAGTAACTGCTAATAATGGGAAACAGTGGCTAATAATGGGGAAGTAACTGCAAAACTGACTTTTGGGGTCCCCCAAAACTCCCTTTTGGGGCCCCCTGGCAGCTGCCGGGGGGGGGGGGGCGGTCCCAGCAGTGGGTGCCAGGGCACCGCCCTGGGGTGGGGGGGCACCCCAATGTGTGTGTGGGGGGGAACACATGGACGGACAGACAGACGCCCCGCCCCCCCGCGTGGTTGGGCAGTGACCGCATGTCTCAGAGTCTAAAAATATTGGGGGGGGGGGTGTCCCCACGTGGTGCTGGAACAGCTGCCCCCCAACAGCTGGGGGTGGGGGATGGGGGGGCAGCAGCTGTTGGAGGGGGGGGGGAACAGCTGGAGGGGGGGACCCAGGCGTCCGGATGGCGGTGGGGGCCGAATTCCAGCGTTAAGAGTCATTCTCCCGTAATGAGAGCTTATTTCCTAATTATTCGCAGTGTTTTTCCCATTATTAGCAGTTATTTCCCCGTTATTAGCAGCTATTTCTCATTATCAGCAGCTATTTTCCCAGTATTGGCCGTTATTTCCCCATTATTAGCCGTTATTTCCCCATTATTAGCAGCTGTTTCTCCATTATTGGCCATTATTTCCCATTATTAGCAGTTATTTCCCCATTATTGGCCGCTATTTCCCCATTATTAGCCACTATTTCCCCATTATTGGCCACTATTTCCCCATTATTAGCAGTTACGTCCAAATTATTAACCACTATCTCCCATTATTAGCAGTTATTTCCCATTATTAGCAGTTACTTCCCCGTTATTAGCCACTATTTCCCCTTATTAGCAGTTATTTCCCCATTATTAGCAGCTACTTCCCCATTATTAGCCATTATTTCCCCATTATTAACAGCTATTTCCCATTATTAGCTGTTATTTCCCATTATTAGCAGTTACTTCCCCGTTATTAGCCACTATTTTCCATTATTAGCAGTTATTTCCCCATTATTAGCAGTTATTTCCCCATTGTTCCCTATTATTTCCCCATTTTCACCATTATTCCCCACCATTAGCAGTTATTTTTCATTTCCAGGCCCGACTCCCCCTATTATTAGGGGTTATTCCCCATTATTCCTCCTAATTAGATGCAATTCCCCGTTATTAAGGGTTATTTTCCCATTATTATACCCTCTTCCCCCACTATTCCTTATTATTCCCCATTATTAGTGATTATTACCCCATTATTAGGGGTTTCTCCCCCATTTCCCCCCTTAATTTGGGGCTATTCCCCCATTATTCACCATTATTAGCCACTATTACCCCGTTGTTAGGGGTTTCTCCCCCATTTTCCCCCTTTATTTGGAGCTATTCCCCCATTATTAACGATTATTACCCCATTATTAGGGGTTTTTCCCCCATTTCCTCCCTTTTTGGGGGGCTATTCCCCCACTATTAGCAATTATTACCCCATTATCAGGACTTTCTCCCCCATTTTCCCCTTTTATTTGGGGCTATTCCCCATTATTCCCCATTATTAGCCATTATTACCCCATTATTAGAGGTTTCTCCCCCTTTTCCCCCCTTAATTTGGAGCTATTCCCGCATTACTCCCCATTATTAGGGTTTATTACCCCATTATTAGGGGTTTCTCCCCCATTTTCCCCCTTTATTTAGAGCCATTCCCCCATTATTAGCCATTATTAGCGATTATTACCCCATTATTAGGGTTTCCCCCCATTTTCCCCCTTTATTTGGAGCTATTCCCGCATTACTCCCCATTATTAGCGATTATTACCCCATTATTAGGGGTTTCTCTCCCATTTTCCCCCTTTATTTAGAGCTATTCCCCCATTATTAGCCATTATTAGCGATTATTACCCCATTATTAGGGTTTCCCCCCATTCTCCCCCTTTATTTGGAGCTATTCCCGCATTACTCCCCATTATTAGCGATTATTACCCCATTATTAGGGGTTTCTCTCCCATTTTCCCCCTTTATTTGGAGGTATTCCCCCATTATTAGCCATTATTAGCGATTATTACCCCATTATTAGGGGTTATTCCCCCATTTTCCCGCTTTATTTGGGACTGGGCCCCGCCCCTTCCGTCAGCCCCGCCCCTTCCCTCAACCCCGCCCCTCAGCCCCGCCCCCGCTGCCCGTCCCCGCCGCCACTCCCCGCCCCCTTCCCACCAGCCCCGCCCCCGCCCCACTCCTCCCCCCCTCCCGCCAGTTCCCGCCCCCCCCGCCGCTTCCCGCCAATCGCCGCGGGCGCCCGCAGCCGGCAGCCAATGGGAGGCAGCGGCTGTGTGCGGAAGGTGGGGGGGGCGTTCCCAGAAGGCCGCGCGGCGGCCGCCATGACGGGCGCCGGCAGGGGCAGGTGATAGGGAGCTTGGTGGGGGTTATATAGGGGCGCTATAGGGGTTATATAGGGGTCTGGGGGTATATATGGGGTCTGGAGGGCGTACGGGTGTATATAGGCGCGTAGGGGTGCTTGGAGGGGTCTATAGGTGTATGAAGGTACCTATAGGGGTATGGGGATGCCTGGATGGGTATATGGGGCATATATAGGGGCATATGGGGGGTAATAGAGGGTGTATGGAGGGGTATGTGGGACATATGGGGGGTATGGGAGTGTCTGGAGGGGTATATGGGACATATAGGGGTGTCTGGAGGGGTATGGGGGTGTCCGGAGGGTTATATGGGTGTATATGGGGCATATGGGGGGTATAGAGGTGTCTGGAGTGGTATATGGGGGTATATGGGACATACGGGGGGGGTAAAGGGGTGTCTGGAGGGTTGTAAGGGGGTATAGGGGTGTGTGGAGGGGTATATGGGACATATAGGTGTATCTGGAGGGGTATAGGGGATGTCTGGAGGGTTATATGGGGGTATATGGGACATATGGGGCATATAGGGTGTGTCTGGAGGGGTATAGGGGGTGTCTGAAGGGTTATATGGGACATATGGGGGTATAGAGGGTGTCTGGAGGGTTATATGGGGGGTATAGGGGGTGTCTGGAGGGGTGTATGGGGGATTTAGGGGTGCATGGGAGTGTATAGGTGGTATGGGGTACATAAGGGTCTGGGGGTATAGGAGGATGTGGGGGTATAGAGGGATATGTAGGGAGTATGGGGGGGATATAGGGCTATGTGGGGCCCTATAGAGGAGTAGAGGGGGTGTGGGAGGTATGGGGCATATAGAGGTATGTGGGGTTACGTGCGCGGGGTATAGGATTGTGTCGGTGGGGCGTAGGGGTGCGTGGGGGGGGTATAGGTGTAGTTGAGGCAATGGGGGGGGTGTGAGGCTATAGGGGACATCTATAGGGGTGCATATAGGGTCCCCTCAACCCCCCCGCCGGGCGGCACTGCCCCGTGTGCCGCCCCGGGGCCGAGGGCAGAGCAACGGGGTGACCTACGGCCGGGGGCACCCCTTGGTGCCCCCCGGTATACGCCAACCCCTACAGCCCTTGTAGGAGCCAGGCCCTATAGGGACCCAGCCCTCTAGACGCCCTATAGATGGGCCTAATAGGGACCAAACCAATTTGATCCCATAGGGACCTCATTCTATAGGGACCAGACCTCCCAACTCCATATGGACCTGATGCTGTAGGCACCTAAGTCCTTATCTCCTATAGACCTGACCCTATAGGGAACAGCCCCCTCTACGTAGGGACAACCTCATCCTATAGGGATCGGACCTATCCGTATAGACCAGACCCTATAGGCACCACTCCACTGACCCCCTACAGACCTCATCCTATAGGGATCAGCCCCACCCATACACACCAGCCCCCATAGGGATCACCCCACTCATCTCCTATAGGTACCTCACCCTATAGGTACCTCACCCTATAGGATCCGGCCCCCCCTCCTCACCTCCTTCCCTCCCTTCTCCAGATCCTGGATGAAGCTCCCGGACCAGAACGACGCTGGGAGAGGTACTGGGTGCCCAGCACCCAATCCATAGGGATTCTTTAGGGGCTCGTATAGGGTTGTGCTGGCTCTTGGGGAGGAGGCGGGGGAGGGGGGGGACATCGTAGGGGTTGGGGACATGGGGACACGGGTCACGTCCCTCCCACAAAGGCGTGGACGGTCACCAGTGGCCACCCCACGTAAGAACCGGAGGCAGAGGATAGGGGACAGCCCCACCCTGGGGACAGCCCCACCTGAATGTCCCCAAGGGCTTCGTTCCTACAGGGGGTTCATTTTTTGGGGGTAAAACCAAGGGATTTGGGGATCCCCCCCCCCCCCCTTGGTGTCACTCAGCTCCTCTTGGCTCCTTCACAGGTGGGTGACGACGAGGGACAGGCGTGGGTGAC